>NC_037683.1:99718118-100018118 GCF_003255815.1 Theropithecus gelada
TCTTTCTTTCTTTCTTTCTTTCTTTCTTTCTTTCTTTCTTTCTTTCTTTCTTTCTCTCTCTCTCTCTCTCTTTCCTTTCTTTCTTTCTTTCTTTCTTTCTTTCTTTCTTTCTTTCTTTCTTTCTTTCTTTCTTTCCTTTCTTTCTTTCCTTCTTTTCTTCCTTTCTTTCTTCTTTCTTTTTTTTTTTTTGATGGCGTCTCACTCTTGTTGCCCAGGCTAGAGTGAGATAGCATGATCTCGGCTCACTGCAACCTCCACCTCCCGGGTTCAAGCAAATGTCCTGCCTCAGCCTCTGGAGTAGCTGGGATTACAGGCATATGCCACCACGCCTGGCTAATTTTTGTATTTTTAGTAGAGATGGAGTTCCACTGTGTTGGCCAGGCTGGTCTCAAGCTCCTGACCTCAGGTGATCTGCCTGCCTCAGCCTCCCAAAGTGCTGGGATTACAGGCGTGAGCCACTGTACCTGGCCTGGAAAACACATTTTCAACTTGTCATTATCAAATCTGGTGTTTTCAAATTGGTATTATCAATCTGTCTTCTCTGTATTATTTTTCTTTGATGTTATAACTTTGTCATTAGTTCTACCACTCTGCTGTTCATCAGCTGCTGTCTCCTTAACTAGAATAGGGCTTCCTGTAGTTATCAACAGATAAAACATGTAATTGTCACATGCTTCCATACTGCACACATTATGTTTGTTACTTCTAGCATCTATATGTCAATTTTCTGCACTTCAATGTCATTTAAAAATGCATGGTCTACTCCAACCTTGTAAAAGTGACACTTTGTGAAGGTTATCATTAACCTGATTCTCACCCAAACTTAACTGCAACTTGTGATTTCCCAGTTTAGATGTCTATTTGTAATGATATTCTTGGAGAGATTCTTTAACTCAAGTTTTTAATGGCAAGCAAAGGAATCATTAAGATTAACTGAACAGACAGTTAGAAATAGGAAGCATATTCTATTCAAAATTCTCTGTCTGAAAGATTACACATATCTCTGTTCTCCAGGATTTGTCCCTGGTGCCTTATTTTATTTGATGATGTCTGGTTTTCCTGTATGGTGTTGATGCTAGTAGATGTTCTTCAGTGTCTGGGCTTTGAAGAGTTAGGTATTTATTGTAGTCTTCACTGTCTGAGCTTGTTTGTACCTGTCTTTCTTGGGAAGGGCTTAGGTGTTACGATCTAAACTATATTTGCTTTAGGGGGCACCCCAAGTTCAGTAATGCTGTGGTTCTTGCAGACTCATGGAGATACCGCCTTGATGGTCTCGGACAATATCCAGGAGAATTCTCTGGATCACCAGGCAGAGACTCTTGTTCTCTTTCCTTTCTCCCCAACAAATGGAGTGTCTCTGTTCTGAGCCACCTAAATCTGGGGCTGGAGTGACACAAGCACCCCTGTGGCCACCAGCACTGTGCCACACTGGGTCAGACCTGAAGCCAGCACAGTGCAGCCCTGGGTCTTGTCCAAGACCTTCTGTAACTACTCCCTCTCTGCTGCCTATGTTTACTCAAGTCCCCAGGGCTCTACAATCAGCAGGTGGCAAAGCCAGCCCAGCCTGTCCTTCCCTTCAGGGCAGCAAGTTCCCCCAGACCATGGTTTGGTCCAGAGATGCTCTCTGGGAGTCAGGGACTAGAGTAAAACACCTTAGAAGTCTACCTGGTGTTCTATTGTACTGTGGCTGAGCAGGTACTCAACACACAAGGTACAGTCCTTCCCACTCTTCCTTCCCCTTTCCAAAGGCAGAGGAGCCTCACCCTGCAGCCCCCGCCATCACAGGCTACTGCCAGGCTACTGCTCATGTTCCCTTAAGGCTCAAGGGCTCTTCAGTCAGCTTGTGGTGAATTGTGCCTGGCCTGGGACTCACTTTTTAGGGCAATGGGCTCCCCTCTGGCCCAGGGTAGGTCCAGAAATCCCATCTAAGAGTCAAGGCCTGGAATGAGGGATCCCCAATGCTTGGCCCTCTATGCCCCTGTGACCCAGCTGGTACCTAAGGTGCAAGACGAAGTCCCCTTTACTTTTCCCTCTGCTTTTCTCAAGCAGAAGGAGTTTCGTTTTGCCCTGTAGCCACCATAACTGGGAATGTGCTGAGTCTCACCTGAAGCCAGCAAGTCTCAGAGGCTCACCAAGGCCCTCGACATCGTACCTGGGTATCCCTGCTGGTTATTCAGATTTCAAGGGCTCTTCGGTTAGCAAGGGATGAATGCTGACAGCACTGGGTCCTTCCCTTCAAGGCAGCAGGTTCCCTTTTGGCCCAAGGCATGTCTAAAAATGTCATCTGGGAGCTAGGGCCTGGAATGAGGGCCTCACAACTCTGGTGCCCTGTCCTGCTGAAGCTGAGCTGGAATCCAAGATGCAAGACAAAATCTTTCCTACTTTTTCTTCTCCTCTCCTCCAGCAGAAGGAGGAATTGGCTGCTTGTGGAGCCACAAGCTGTGCAGCCTGGGGTTAGAAAAGGGGTGAAGCCAGCACTCCCTTGGCTGCCCTGGTGTGTGCCCCACCAGCCTGCTGTCTCTGGGCCACTTCAGCCATGGGACTTATCTAAGAGTTGCAGTCCTTGTGGCCTAGACTGTCTTTCCAGTTTACTTAGAGAACCAGAGCACAGTACCCCTTGGTGACAAGCTTTGTGGGAACTCAAGTTTGGACTGTTGGCATCAATGCTTTCCCTCCGGCTAGGGCTGGTTTAAATTCTCTGTCCATGGGTGGGCGACAGCTAAGCTTGGTCCAGTTTTCCTTTCGGCTCTAACAGGACAGCACTGAGTTCAATGTCTCACATTTGCTATGTTCTCCCTCCCCCAGTGCCCAGAGACCCTCTCTGCACCATGTTGTGGCTACTGGGGTTGGGGGAGAGAAGCATGACATTGAGGCCTCAAGACTATTTTTTCTTTTTTTCTTTTTTTTGAGACAGAGCCTCGCTCTGTCGCCCAGGTTGGATGGAATGCAGTGGCGCGATCTCTGCTCACTGCAATCTCCACCACCCGGGTTCAAGCAATTCTTGTGTCTCTGCCTCCTGGTAGCTGGGATTACAGGTGCATGCCACCACACCCAGCTAATTTTTGTACTTTTATTAGAAACAGAGTTTCACTGTGTTGGCCATATTGGTCTTGAACTCCTGACTTCAAGCGATCCACAGGCCTCAGTCTCCCAAAGTGCTGGGATTACAGGCCTGAGCCACAGCGCCCGTTCTATTTTTTCTATTTCCTCAGTGCCTCTTTCGACAATATGAAGTTAACACCAAGTATTTTGAGGCTCACCTGATTTCTGGTTCTCATGAAGGTGATTTATTTTGTGTGTAAATTGGTGTAATAGTCGTTAAATTGGCATCCTTGTGGGGAGGGTGACTATCAAGTATCAGCGGAGTTTCTATTCCAACATCTAGCTCTGCCTCCCCCACCGGGAAGCATATTCTAAACAGCAAATGGCAATTGATAGATGACATGGTTGTGGAGTTATTGTCTCATCCTACCTCAATGTGAATTTGTGAAGGTGTGGCTAAGGAAAATGTATTTTTCTCAATAATCTCTGGATTCTTTTCTTTGATTGGCCCATTCTTCTACGACTCTTCTTTGTGTTTGTTCTGGGTTAGGTTTCTATTATTCTTGAGACCCATGTATCCATACCTCAGCCACTGGCATTTCTGGTGGAGGTTTATGACATTACCTATCTCAGAGGCAGGGGAGGCTTATGCCATCATGTGGCTGATGCCATCACCTGTCTGGTCCTGCCACAGCAGCCACTGTCCCCAGGAAACCTGGTGCATGGTACTGATGAACTAGGAGAGGTCGCTATACCTAGGAATGGGTGGATGAGACCCACGGGAGACTCTGGCTTCCTCAGTGGTTGCCTCGAAGTGATGGAAGCAGAAGTGTGGAAGATGGGAAGTGGGTGGTGGAGAAGACAGGTGCATTATCTGAAGACAGAAGAGTTTCATGTGGCCTCTCTGGAGATTGTCCACTAAGACCAAGTCACAAACTGCTTGCTGTGGAACCTTGCCCCGCTTAGAACCCACCCGCGTGTGTCATCTTTCCTGCCTCCCCTCCTTCACTGTTACTCTGTTGCTGCTACTTCCTTTCTTGGGAGTTTCCCTTAGAAATCCTCCTTTATTTTCGTTAATATTTATTTGGCAAATATTTCTTGAGCACTTCCTATGTGTCATGATGATGCTGGTTGTGGTTCCTTGTGGTTCTGTGTGTTTTACTAAGAAGTTTGACTGAAAAGTGTTGCTTTAAAAAATAATAATAATGATTTTAAAAAGCCAGGAAGGGACGCAACCTGGTAATAAGAGTTTAAAAAGGCCCCTGTATCTGCCTCATGGAGAGTGGATTGATGGGCAGGAATGGAAACAGGGAGACCACCAATGGGGCCTGAACAAGGGGAAGGTGTCCATCAGGATAGGGGAAGACGGGATGAATTGACAATATACTCTGGAGACAGAAAAGACAATATTTAGTGATAGATTTAAAACCAAAGGCTAATCTTTTTAGCCTCTTACTTTTTGTTGATTTTTTTTTTTTTTGAGACCGACTTTTGCTCTTGTTGCCCAGGCTGCAGTGCAATGGCGCAATCTTGGCTCATGGCAATCTCCGCCTCCTGGGTTCAAAAGATTCTCCTGACTCAGGCTCCCAAGTAGCTGGGATTACAAGCACGCGCCACCATGCCTGGCTATTTTTTGTATTTTTAGTAGAGTTGGGGTTTCACCATATTGGCCGGGCTGGTCTCAAACTCCTGATCTCAGGTGATCCACCCACCTCGGCCTCCCAAAGTACTGGGATTACAGCACTTTGAGTCACCACCACTCCCAGCCCTTGTTGATTTTTTTTTTAACACACACAGCTGAAGTATACTACTAAGTGTTATCACTTAGCTTTCACTAGTTTCCTTATAGATACCAATTTCCTACCATGAAACCAATTGCTTAAGCTGTTTTTCAGAAATGTGGGGCAGTTCTTGCGCAGCTTAAACTGGTTGGAACTGACCTTCTGACTGAGCCTGCATGATTAACATTTTGAGGTCAGAGAGCCCCAAACTCCATCCTCAGATCATGCTAACGCTGCCATTTTCTGAACATGCTGTGAAGAGCCATGGATCCCGACTATGCTTGTGGAGATCACAAATTGTTTCATTTTTTTCCACGGCCAATTGCCTTTCCCCATGCCTTAGACCACCCTACTTCTCTAACCCATAAATGTCCCTAAGTCTGATTTTCAGGGAGGCTGATTTGAGAGCTCTTCTCCTGGCTCCTTGCTAGGCTGTCCTGTGATAAATTTTTTTCTGTTTTTGCCAAACTCATCCTCACAGTGATTAGTTGACTGCGCATGGGCAGAACGATCCTGGTTCACTGTCAGACTAAGTGGAGGAATGAGGAAAAGGAAGGCGATAACAGTGATTCCTGGGTTTGTGACGTGAAGAAATGGGTGTGGGAAGATTTACTGAGATAAGGATGGGGTGGGGCATGGAAGATTACCTGTTTTTTGTTTGTTTGTTTGTTTTTGTTTTTTTAAATGGAGTTTCGCTCTTGTTGCCCAGGCTGTAGTGCAATGGAGTGATCTCAGCTCATTGCAACCTCTGCCTCCGGGGTTCAAGTGATTGTCCTGCCTCAGCTTCCCGAGTAGCTGGGATTACAGGCGCCCGCCTCCATGCCTGGCTAATTTTTGTAGTTTTGATAGAGACGGGGTTTCACCATGTTGGCCAGGCTGGTCTCAAACTCCCGATGTCAGGTGATCCGCCCACCTCGGCCTCCCAAAGTGCTGGGATTACAGGCGTGAGCCACCACGCTAGGCAAGGATGACCAGGTTTTTATGGTAAATTGGAATGGTTTAAACCTTTCAAGAACTTGACACATCACTAATTCACTTCTTAAAAATCCCCTTTTAGCTAAATAACCCTTTACCTCAAGACAAGGTTATTTTTCTATGTCTGTGTTGTATTTGAGTTGACTGTTGTGTATTGGCAGTCACTCAAAAAAAGTCTCCCACGGCTGGGCTTGGTGGCTTACGCCTATAATCCTGGCACTTTGGGAGGCTGAGGCGGGCAGATTGCCTGAGCTCAGGATTTTGAGACCAGCCTGGGCAATGTGGTGAAACCCTGTCTCTACTAAAATACATAAAAGTAGCTGGGCGTGGCAGCATGCACCTGTAGTTCCAGCTACTCAGGAGGCTGAGGCAGGAGAAGCACTTGAACCTGGGAGACAGAGGTTGCAGTGAGCCGAGGTCATGCCACTACACTCCAGCTTGGGAGACAGAGTGAGACTTCATCTCCAAAAAAACAAAACAAAACAAAATAAAATAAAGCAAAACAACCTCTTCCTCTTTAATTTTATGACTCTTGGGCAACTTTTCTTCCTTACATAGTAAGGAGTTCTGCTTTCAGTAGCGTATCTTTGGTTCATTCCATTTAAGTAATGTATTTTGGTTAACTTTTTGCACTTGTGAACTGAACTTTATCTTTTATCATCACCAATAGTGTATTTTCTAGATCTCACACTTTTAGTTTTCAGTACAGAGCCACCAACTCTACTCACATTTTTACTTTTTAAATGGCCATTTTCCTTTCTCCTGAGCGGTGCAGGATCAGAGATAAACAGGTCCGCACACATTTATATCTTTCCATAATGTCAAACTTTCATTGATGCTATTTAAATCACAAAAGCCATGAGCTACGTGGAGTTCTAAGAAACCAATTCTCCTTAGTACTTCACATTTACCTAGTACTCAGAGCTGTAGGCACACAGGCTCAAGCCACTCCACCAGTCAGTCAATATTGCAAACCGTACAGAATAGTATACTTGATTAATATATAAACATTGTAGATTAAACATTCCCCAACAAACGAAGTAACATTTAACATCAAGAGAAAAAGACATAGGAACAAATGGTTAATGAACCATTTTTCATTAACCGGGGAGAGTGACTAGGACAAAAAGAATATCGTGGTGTGAGCCAGGCTGTCTGACTGTCTTGCATGGAAGGGTCTTGGATGTGGGCAGAACCTTCCGTGGCAGATGCCAAGTACTCATCATGAGTGATAGCAAGATAGTGTCAGCTAAGATGGCCACTTTGAGCTGCTGAAGCCCTTCTCTTTTTATGGCCATGGAGTTCTCTGGTGAGGACTGATAATGGAAGTGTGTGCTTGTTTATGTCCTTATCTGGTTGGATGCGGTCTTTGTTACACATTTATTTATTAAGCAAAACATCTTGTCTCTGTTGGCAAAGTGCCCTATGAAATGTAAGATGGAGTCTTTTTCTAAGATGGAGTTACTTATGTCAAGGGTGCTCTATACACCCTTCATTCATCAGAAAGGATACGCAGATAAAGGAACACAGATCTTAACTGTGAGCAATTTGATGGAGACATTTCCAGAGGAACTAAGGGAATAATTCAGTGGGGAAGTTGTTCTGGAAAACTACACAATTTTTATTTCTTTAAATATTGGTTGTCAAGGAAAGTTTCATAAATCATTGGTTAATATTTGAAGACAAATATGGAATTAGACAGAAATGCTTTCCACAGAACTATCCCAGCTGTTTCCCAACAGAACCTCAGAGCTTCACTTTCAATCAGGACTGGGCTTGGACAATAGCCATTTTAGAACAAATATTCCCCCATGCCAACAATTTTGTGGCTGGAAAAGTCAAGAGAGAAATTTAGAACAGCTTTATTGTAGTAGTTCAGTAATTTTCAGTACTAGTTCAAGAGTCACACAAGAAGATAACAACAGAATAACTCTAATTCAGGATACCCTTAGCAAATAATCATTTGGAATGTACTCCTAGAATTTCCTCTGGACCTCACTGGATTTTCCTAACTCTATATGTTTCTGACTTTCTTGGTTATCATTTGTCTGAACCTTGTGTTCTTGGTGAGTACCCATTTTTAGAATCAAAAAACAAATCAGATTTTACTGAGGTTGAAATCTTAGTGATGAGGCTTATATCTGAGAAGAGAGATAAGCACTTCGTCAAAAGTTCAGCATTCCTCGACCCCCAGCTCTCCTTCCCCCCCTTTTTTTTTTTTGAGACTGAGTATTGCTCTGTTGCCTTGGCTGGAGGGCAGTGGTGCAGCCTCTGCCTCCTGGGCTCAAATGATTCTCCCGCCTCAGTCTCCTGAGTAGCTGGGATTACAGGTGCGCACCACCATGTCTGGCTAATTTTTATATTTTTAGTAGAGACGGGGTTTCACCATGTTGGCCAGGTTGGTCTCGAACTCCTGACCTCATGATCGGCCCACCTCAGCCTCCCAAAGTGCTGGGATTACAGGCGTGAGCCACTGCACTCGGCCTCCTTCCCAGTTTTAGATGGAAAAGAAGAATGGCAACAGTTTTTCTTTGGTAGAATGTTAATGTTTTCCTTTGATGTAAGCTTGGTATTTGGAACATGGAGCCAAGATCTTCAGTTTCATGTTTGAAATTTACTCTGTGGCTCACGGCCAGTTGGTTCATATCTTGACTTTGGAGTTCTGAGCTTTAAATGAAGTACAGAAATGTCTTTCTTCCCTGGGGTGAAGGGCTATTGTAGAGCTTAATTAATTTGTAGCTTGTAATATGCTTTGAAGAATAAAAGGACTTTATAAAAATACTAAACATTATAATAACTACAACTTCTGTGTTTGTAAGCAAACTATTAAGACAATTGAGGCCGTTTACACATCAAAAATAAAGTGAAGATTTGACCATGTTCCAGGTGAGTTAATAAATGTAGACAGCTGAAAGACAGTTCATTATATAAAGTGAACTTTTTTACCCCTGGAGGAGGAGGTGCTCTTGAGCCAGTTTCTCTGTCTGCAGGATTCAGATGGACTGAATGACTGTTACATCTTCACTTCTATTTTGTAGATGTGACTTCTACAAGTGTGGCAAGTGGTTTCAATATGTTTATTTTTGTTTTTGAAATAAAATAGGTACTTCTACAGACAATGTTGCATGTTGGCAAGGATTAGGATTGCAGATGAAATACAGGCAGCTTAGTTTAATGTGAATTTCAGATAAACAACACATAATGTTTTAGTGTACATATGTCCCCTGCAATATAGCGGATAAATAAATTGTAGTATATTCATGCACTAGAATACTGTAGAACAACGGGAAGACATAAATTGTACCTACATGCAACAATAGGAATGGATTTCAGAAACAATATTGAAGGAAGGCCCTAGTCACAAACAGTGCATATGGTGTGATTCCAATTGTATGAAGTTTATAAGAGGCAAAACTAAACTATGGATTTAGGTCAGCCTAGTGGTCACTGTGGAAGGTTGTGAGTGGGAGGGTTCATGAGGGGGTTTTGGAGGTGCTGGTCATGTTCTGTTTCATGATCTGGGTGTTAGTATTAAGAGTGTCTTCACTGAAGTGTCATACTTATGGTTTATGTACTCTTTTTTGTTTTGTTTTTTGAGATGGAGTCTCGCTCTGTTGCCTAGGCTGGAGTGCAATGGTGCGATCTCGGCTCACTGCAACGTCCACCTCCCGGGTTCAAGAGATTCTCCTGCGTCAGCCTCCCAAGGAGCTGGGATTACAGGTGCCTGCCACCACACCCAGCTAATTTTTGCATTTTTTAAAATAGAGACGGGGTTTTACTATGCTGGCCAGGCTGGTCTTGAACTCCAGACTTCAGGTGATCCACCCATTTTGGCCTCCCAAAGTGCTGGCATTACAGGCATGAGCCACCGCACCTGTAATCCCAGCACTTTTCTTTTTTTTTTTTTAAATGTACTTTTCTTTATGTATATCTGAATAGAATTCACAAGAAAAGAGAAAATAAATTTAGGTTTTGAGAGGAAAGTTTGAGAAAGTAAGAATATACTATATATGTACACACGTATATGTATAGTCATATATTGTACATTTTATTATTATATATGCCTATGTAATCTATGAAATTAAGATCTCTAACCTGAAGGCTGTATTTAGTGTCATATTATTTGCTCTTAGACAAATACTTTGAGTGCACAAAAACTAAAATTTTTGGCTTTAATTATTTGTTCATATTTTCGTTTGTTTACATACTGAGCAATTTTTTACTGCTTGGTGGGGACTGCATGAAACAATGATTATCACATTTTATTACAAATATTAGTGAATTCTGCTTTTTAAAATTACTTGAGTAGGAGTAATAGAAACAGATTAATTGATTAATTCAAAATAAATGACTATTTTTTAAAAAGGAAGAAAATATAATAGGTTTTTATTTAAAAAGTAACCATTTGCCAAGTGAAGACTTCTAATGATGACAGTTAAAGATGTGAACTCTGCTGTGGGGGCCAAGTATTACCAAATGTTGCCATTAACCATTAAACACCAAATGTTTATTATGTGAATAACCAGTTGTGTGGGGGTTGTCTAGCACTTTTAAGACAAACACAGAAACCTGTCTGGTGATTGTTTAAATGAACTTGACCAGTAAAAATAGAAAAGAAAGTCTACCAGATCAAATATTTGTAAAATAAACATGTAAATATGTAAGTCAACTTTGAAAGACGTAATACTATATTCATTGAAAAAATATATAAGATGAATATGGGAAAGAATTTTCAAATGAAGATCATTTTATCTTGGCCATGGTACAATGAGTGATAGTTGTAGTCCTTAATTGATATTTAGATTTATTAATTATAATGCATGTATAAGGTGTGATGATGTAGTAAAGTGGTTGGTTTCAAAAATAAACACTCTAGAATTGACACATTAAAATGCTTGTTTAGGCAACAAAAGCAAAAATAAATAAGTGGGAGTACATCAAATCAAAAAGCTCTGCATGCTCTGCACAGAAAGGAAACAATCAAAAGTGAAAAGGCAACCTAGGGAATGAGAAAATACATTTGCAATCCGTATATCTGATAAGGGGTTAATACCCAAAATATATAAGGAATCATACAACTCAGTAGCAAAAAAGCCCCAAATAATCCAATTTAAAAATGGGCAAGGGACCTGAACAGACATTTTCCAAAGAAGACATACAGATGGCCAATAGGTATATGAAAAGGTGTTCAATATTACTAATTATCAGGGAAATGCAAATCAAAATCACAATGAGGTATCATCTCATACCCATTAGGATGGTTATTATCACAAAGGCAAGACAGTAAGTGTTGGCAAGGATGTGGAGAAAAGGTGGGACTGTAAATTGGTATAGTAATTATAGAAAACAGTATAGAGGTTCCTCAAAAAACTAGAAATAGAGCTCTGTATGATTTAGCAATCCCACTTTTGGATATATAGCCAATGGAAATGAAATCAGTATGTTGAAGAGATAGCTGCATTCCCATGTCCATTTCAGCATTATTTATAATTGCCAACATATGGAGGTGACCTAAGTGTCTGTTGATACATAGAGAGATAATGAAAATGTGGTATATGTATGATGGACTCTTATTCAGCCATAAAGAGAAGGAAATATTGCCATTTGTGATAACATGGGTGAATCTGGAGGACATTATGCTAAGTGAAATAAGCAAGACACAGAAAGACAAATATCACATGATCTCACCTATATGTACAGTCTAAAAACTTGAGCTCACGAAAACAGAAAGTAGAATAGTGGTTGCCAGGGACTGAGGCTTGGGAGAGATGTTCATCAAAGGAAGATGTTGATCAAATTTTAGCTATCAAATGTACAGCATGGTAACTATTGTCAGCAATACTGTATTGTTTACTTAAAATTTGCTAAGAGAGTAGATCTTTTTTTTTTTTTTTTTGAGACGGAGTCTCGCTCTGTCGCCCAGGCTGGAGTGCAGTGGCCGGATCTCAGCTCACTGCAAGCTCCGCCTCCCGGGTTCACGCCATTCTCCCGCCTCAGCCTCCCGAGTAGCTGGGACCACAGGCGCCCGCCACCTCGCCCGGCTAATTTTTTGTATTTTTTAGTAGAGACGGGGTTTCACCGTGTTAGCCAGCATGGTCTCGATCTCCTGACCTCGTGATCCGCCCATCTCGGCCTCCCAAAGTGCTGGGATTACAGGCTTGAGCCACCGTGCCCGGCCGAGAGTAGATCTTAAGTGTTCTCACCACACATACCAAAAAAAGTAACTATGTGAAATGGTGTATATGTATACCCTAATATCACATTGTACACTGTAAATACATACAATTTTTATTTATTTATTTTTATTATACTTTAAGTTCTAGGGTACATGTGCACAATGTGAAGATTTGTTGCATATGTATACATGTGCCATGTTGGTGTGCTGCACCCATTAACTCATCATTTACATTAGGTATATCCCCTAATGCTATCCCTCCCCTCTCCGTCCGCTCCATGACAGGGCTCAGTGTGTGATGTTCCCTACCCTGTGTCCAGGTATTCTCATTGTTCAATTCCCACCTATGAGTGAGAACATGTGGTGTCTGGTTTTCTGTCCTTGCAATAGTTTGCTCAGAATGATGGTTTCTAGCTTCATCCATGTCCCTACAAACGGCATGAACTCATCCTTTTTTATGGCTGCATAGTATTCCATGGTGTATATGTGCCACATTTTCTTAATCCAGTCTATCATTGATGGACATTCAGGTTGGCTCCAGGTCTTTGCTAAAGTGAATAGTGCCACAGTAAACATACGTGTCCATGTGTCTTTATAGCAGCATGATTTATAATCCTTTGGGTATATACCCAGTAATGGGATCACTGGGTCAAATGGTATTTCTAGTTCTAGATCCTTGAGGAATTACCACACTGTCTTCCACAATGGTTGAACTAATTTACATTCCCACCAACAGTGTAAAAGTGTTCCTATTTCTCCACATCCTCTCCAGCACCTGTTGTTTCCTGACTTTTTAATGATCACCATTCTAACTGGTGTGAGATGGTATCTCATTGTGGTTTTGATTTGTATTTCTCTGATGGCCAGTGATGGTGAGCATTTTTTCACGTGTCTGTTGGCTGCATAAATGTCTTCTTTTGAGAAGTGTCTGTTCGTGTCTTTTGCCCACTTTTCGATGTGGTTGTTTGATTTTTTCTTGTAAACTTGTTTAAGTTCTTTGTCAATTCTGGATATTAGCCCTTTGTCAGATGGGTAGATTGTAAAAATTTTCTCCCATTCTGTAGGTTGACTGTTCACTCTGATGGTGGTTTCTTTTGCTGTGCAGAAGCTCTTTAGTTTAATTAGATCCCATTTGTCAATTTTGGCTTTTGTTGCCATTGCTTTTGGTGTTTTTGCCATGAAGTCCTTGCCCATGCCTATGTCCTGAATGGTATTGCCTAGGTTTTCTTCTAGGGTTTTTATGGTTTTAGGTCTAACATTTAAGTCTTTAATCCATCTTGAATTAATTTTTGTATAAGGTGTAAGGAAGGGATCCAGTTTCAGTTTTTTGCATATGGCTAGCCAGTTTTCCCAGCACCATTTATTAAATAGGGAATCCCTTCCCCATTTCTTGTTTTTGTCAGGTTTGTCAAAGATCTGATGGCTGTAGATGTGTGGTATTATTTCTGAGGGCTCTGTTCTGTTCCATTGGCCTACATATCTGTTTTGGTACTGGTACCATGCTGTTTTGGTTACTGTAGCCTTGTATTATAGTTTGAAGTCAGGTAGCGTGATGCCTCCAGTTTGGTTCTTTTGGCTTAGGATTGTCTTGGCAATGCAGGCTCCTTTTGGTTCCATATGAACTTTAAAGTAGTTTTTTCCAATTCTGTGAAGAAAGTCATTGGTAGCTTGACAAGGATGGCACTGAATCTATAAATTACCTTGGGCAGTATGGCCATTTTCAAGATATTGATTCTTCCTATCCATGAGCATGGAATGTTCTTCCATTTGTTTGTGTCCTCTATTATTTTGTTGAGCAGTGGTTTATAGTTCTCCTTGAAGAGGTCCTTCACATCCCTTGTACGTTGGATTCCTAGGTATTTTATTCTCTTTGAAGGTATTGTGAATGGGAGTTCACTCATGATTTGGCTCTCTGTTTGTCTGTTATTGGTGTATAGGAATGCTTGTGATTTTTGCACATTTATTTTGTATCCTGAGACTTTGCTGAAGTTGCTTATCAGCTTAAGGAGATTTTGGGCTGAGATGATGGGGTTTTCTAAATATACAATCACGTCATCTGCAAAGAGAGACAATTTGACTTCCTCTTTTCCTAATTGAATACCCTTTATTTCTTTCTCCTGCCTGATTGCCCTGGCCAGAACTTCCAACACTATGTTGAATAGGACTGGTGAGAGAGGGCATCCCTGTCTTGTGCCAGTTTTCAAAGGAAATGCTTCCAGTTTTTGCCCATTTGGTATGATACTGGCTATGGGTTAGTCATAAATAGCTCTTATTATTTTGAGATACGTCCCATCAATACCTAGTTTTTTGAGAGTTGTTAGCATGAAGGGCTGTTGAATTTTGTCAAAGGCCTTTTCTGCATCTATTGAGAAAATCATGTGGTTTTTGTCTTTGGTTCTGTTTGTATGGTGGATTATGTTTATTGATCTGCATATGTTGAACAAGCCTTGCATCCCAGGGATGTAGCCAACTTGATCATGGTGGGTAAGCTGCTGGATTCGGTTTGCCAGTATTTTACTGAGGAGTTTTACATTGATGTTCATCAGGGATATTGGTCTGAAATTCTCTTTTTTTGTTGTGTTTCTGCCAGACTTTGGTATCAGGGTGATGCTGACCTCATAAAATGAGTTAGGGAGGATTCCCTCTTTTTCTATTGATTGGAATAGTTTTAGAATGAATGGTACCAGCTCCTCTTTGTACCTCTGGTAGAAATCAACTGTGAATCCATCTGGTCCTGGACTTTTTTTGGTTGGATGGCTATTAATAATTGTCTCAATTTCAGAGCCTGTTATTAGTCTATTCAGAGATTCAACTTCTTCCTGGTTTAGTCTTGGAAGGGTGTATGTGTCTAGGAATTTATCTATTTCTTCTAGATTTTCTAGTTTATTTGCGTAGAGGTGTTTATAGTATTTTCTGATGGTAGTTTGTATTTCTGTGGGGTCAGTGGTGATACCCCTTTATCATTTTTTATGACATCTATCTGATTCTTCTCTTTTCTTCTTTATTAGTCTTGCTAGCAGTCTACCAATTTTGTTGATCTTTTCAAAAATCCAGCTCCTGGATTCATTGATTTTTTTGAAGGATTTTTCATGTCTCTATCTCCTTCAGTTCTGCTCTGATCTTAGTTATTTCTTGCTTTCTGCTAGCTTTTGAATGTGTTTGCTCTTGTTTCTCTAGTTCTTTTAATTGTGATGTTAGGGTGTCAATTTTAGATCTTTCCTGCTTTCTCTTGTGGGCATTTAGTGCTATAAATTTTCCTCCACACACTGCTTTAAATGTGTCCCAGAGATTCTGGTATGTTGTGTCTTTGTTCTCATTGGTTTCAAAGAACAGCTTTATTTCTGCCTTCATTTTGTTATTTAACTGGTAGTCATTCAGGAGCACGTTGCTTAGTTTCCATGTAGCTGAGCAGTTTTGAGTGGGTTCCTTAATCCTGAGTTCTAATTTGATTGCACTGTGGTCTGAGAGATGGTTTGTTATAATTTCTGTTCTTTCACATTTGCTGAGGAGTGCTTTACTTCCAACTATGTGGTCAATTTTAGAATAAGTGCGATGTGGTGCTGAGAAGAACGTATATTCTGTTGATTTGGGGTGGAGAGTTCTTTAGATGTCTATTAGGGCTGCTTGGTACAGAGCTGAGTTCAAGTCCTGGGTATCCTTTTAAGCCTTCTGTCTCATTGATTTGTCTAATGTTGACAGCAGGGTGCTAAAGTCTCCCATTATTATTGTGTGGGAGTCTAAGTCTCTTTGTAGGTCTCTAAGGACTTGCTTTATGAATCTGGCTGCTCCTGTATTGGGTGCATATATATTTAGGATAGTTAGCTCTTCTTATTGAATTCATCCCTTTACCATTATGTAACAGCCTTCTTTGTCTCTTTTGATCTTTGTTGATTTAAAGTCTGTTTTATCAGCGATTAGAATTGCAACTCCTGCTTTTTGTTTGTTTGTTTGTTTTTCCATTTGCTTGGTAGATCTTTCTCCATCCCTTTATTTTGAGCCTATGTGTGTCTCTGCATGTGAGATGGGTCTCCTGAATACAGCACACTGATGGGTCTTGACTCTTTATCCAATTTGCCAGTCTGTATCTTTTAATTGGAGCATTTAGCCCATTTACATTTAAGGTTCATATTGTTATGTGTGAATATGATCCTATCATTATGATATTAGCTGGTTATTTTGCTCGTTAGTTGTGCAGTTTCTTCCTAGCCTCGATGGTCTTTACAATTTGGCATGTTTTTGCAGTGGCTGGTACTGGTTGTTCCCTTCCATGTTTAGTGCTTCCTTCAGGAGCTCTTGTAAGGCACGCCTCATGGTGACAAAATCTCTCAGCATTTTCTTGTCTGTAAAGGATTTTATTTCTCCTCCACTTATGAAGCTTAGTTTGGCTGGATATGAAATTCTGGGTTGAAAATTCTTTTCTTTAAGAATGTTAAATATTGGCACCCAGTCTCTTCTGGCTTGGAGAGTTTTGGCCAAGAGATTGGCTGTTAGTCTTATGGGCATCCCTTTGTGGGTAACCCAGCTTTTCTCTCTGGCTGCCCTTAACATTTTTCCCTTCATTTCAACTTTGGTGAATCTGACAATTATGTGTCTTGGAGTTGCTCTTCTCGAGGAGTATCTTTGTGGCGTTCTCTGTATTTCCTGAATTTGAATGTTGGCCTGCCTTGCTAGGTTGGGAAAGTTCTCCTGGATAACATCCTGTAGAGTGTTTTCCAACTTGATTCCATTCTCCCCGTCATTTTCAGGTACACCAGTCAGATGTAGATTTGGTCTTTTCACACAGTCCCATATTTCTTGGAGGCTTTTTTCATTTCTTTTTACTCTTTTTTCTCTAAACTTATTTTCTCACTTCATTTCATTCATTGGATCTTCAATCACTGACACCCTTTCTTCCAGTTGATCAAATTGGCTACTGAAGCTTGTGCATGCGCCACGTAGTTCTTGTGCCATAGTTTTCAGCTCCATCAGGTCATTTAAGGTCTTCTCTATGCTGTTTATTCTTGTTAGCCATTCATCTAATCTTTTTTCAAGGTTTTTAGTTTCTTTGCAATGGGTTCGAACATCTTTCTTTAGCTCAGAGAAGTTTGTTATTACCAGTCATCTGAAGTCTACTTCTGTCAACTCATCAAACTCATTCTCCGTTCAGCTTTGTTCCATTGCTGGTGAGGAGCTGTGTTCCTTTGGAGGAAAAGAGGTGCTCTGATTTTTAGAATTTTCAGCTTTTCTGCTCTAGTTTCTTCCCATCTTTGTGGTTTTATCTACATTTGGTCTTTGGTGATGGTGATGTACAGATGGGGTTTTGGTGTGGATGTCCTTTCTGTTTGTTAGTTTTCCTTCTAACAGTCAGGACCCTCACTTGCAGGTCTGCTGGAGTTTGCTGGAAATCCATTCCAGACCCTGTCTGCCTGGGTATCACCAGTGAAGGCTGCAGAACACCAAATATTGCAGAGCAGCAAATGTTGCTGCCTGATCCTTCCTCTGGAAGCTTCATCTCAGAGGGGCACCTGGCTATGTGAGGTATCAGCCGGCCCCTACTGGGAGGTGTCTCCCAGTTAGGCTACTCAGGGGTCAGGGACCCACTTGAGGAGGCAGTCTGTCTGTTCTCAGATCTCAAACTCTGTGCTAGGGGAACCACTACTCTCTTCAAAGCTATCAGACAGGGACATTTAAGTCTGCAGAAGTTTCTGCTGCCTTTTGTTCAGCTATGCCCTGCCCCCAGAGGTGGAGTCTACAGAGGCAGACAGACCCTCCGAGCCAAGCATGGGATATAATCTCCTGGTGTGCTGTTTGCTAAGACCATTGGAAAAACACAGTATTAGGGTGGGAGTGTCCCGATTTTCCAGGTACCATCTGTCATGGCTTCCCTTGGCTAGGAAAGGGAATTCCCCAACTCCTTGCACTTCCTGGGTGAGGTGATACCCTGCCCTGCTTCAGCTCACACTCTGTGGGCTGCACCCACTGTCCAACAAGTCCCAGTGAGATGAACCTGGTACCTTAATTGGAAATGAAGAAATCACCTGTCTTCTGCGTTGCTTACACTGGGAGCTGTAGATTGCAGCTGTTCCTATTTGGCCATCTTGGACAAAAATACATACATACAATTTTTATTTGTCAATTTTACTTCAATACAACTGGAAAAAATATACATTCACCTTGGAAGACCATTTATGTGTTTTAAAATGCAGATTTGTTCCAAGAATTTTTGGTATTTCTTCTTTACATTTTTTTCTACTGAATATTCTTGATTAGTGGTCAATTTTCATATTTAGAAGCCTCTTTGGTTTTTGAGAACAACCAAGACTCATTTAGAACCAAGTTTGGTAAATGAGAGGGTAATTAAGCCCAATAATACTGTATTTAGACAAAGAAGGGACTGATTACAGAGTAATGAGATCTCTTCTTAGGTGCCTCATAAATAAACTTTGAAGCGGTTTTAAATGTGATATTCCATATATGTGTATTGGAAGCACCAGTGAAATTAGGGTATAGTATCATATCATGGCTTCCTAGTAGGTGACACTTATTTGAGTGGCTGTGGTCTGCTTGGCTGTTGAGATGACTGTGCTGACTTTTACTTACCATCTAGTCCACCTCTTGTGGGTACACAGTGATCCAGTCTAACATGTCATGGTTTAGTTGTAAGTCCTTTCTAGGTCTGTTATTTCAGGATTCAAATTTTCCTGACATGCCTTCATTTGAAGGTGACACTAATAGCAACATTACTTCCAAATGAGAAATATTATAAACAATCAAAATGTGTTTCATGTTGCCTCAAATCAGATGATCCTAGTTTTTGGGAGAGAGTCAGGTAGAATTGTGTGACTAAACATATACACAGGCTTCAAAAATAGGCCAATCATTGAATCTTGGCGGAGACCCTAACTAGCTGCATTTCTTCAGGCAATTTACTTAACCTCTCTAGCCTCGTTTTCCTCATAAAATGGGGACAATAACATCTCATGCTTTGTAAGGATTGTTATGTGTAATAAAGGCAATAATGATAAGACATTTAATAATAGTGCCCATTCTGAGGAAGGTACCCAAAACAACAAGCAGTACATTTAAAAATCCAGTGAAACAACAGCTTGTTTATGTCTGAAATCCTTAAACCTTTCTCTCATTGGCAGTTTTAGCCATAGATATCATTACGCTCTGGGTCAAGTAGAGGGTATATTTTACAGACTGGGTTGGGAAAATAGAACATAAATTTGCTGGTGCCAAGTTCTAAACACATTCACACAGTGTGGTAAACCAACCTCTTACTTTTCATTCACTTACATGGGGCTGGCTGGAGCTGGTACTGGGAGCCTTGCTTTTTTGGCGTTGAATTCCATGAAATGAAAGAGTCAGACTGCAGTGGCACCTTCACTATCAAATGTACCTACCGTGGGCCAGTCTGTCTATGGTGACCTTGCCTGTGGTCTTCCAACTTCGTCTCATGTGGGTCATCTCAAGTCCAGCTTTAGGATAAACCTGTGTGCAGGACTGTGCATGCCTGTGCATGCCAACATCAAGCAATGTGAGGACAGGGAATTTAGAACTGCATCAGTGGGTGGAGCAGGACTGGTGACTGTAGAGGAGATTTCATTGCCACCTTTGCATCCAAGACACTCGCTGCTCTCTTAGTTCCAGACTTCTCAGACACAAAGCAGAAGGCTGAACGTGGTGGCTCATACCTGTAATTCCAGCATTTTGGGAGGCCGAGGCAGGTGGATCACTTGAGGCCAGGAGTTCGAGACCAGCCTAGCCAACATGGTGAAATCCCATCTCTACTAAAAATACAAAAAATTAGCCGGGCATGGTTATGGTGGTATGCATAGCTAGCTACTCGGGAGGCTGAGGCACAAGAATCACTTGAACCCATGAGGCAGAGGTTGCAGTGAGCTGAGATTGTGCCACTGCACTCCAGCCTAGGCAACAGAGCGAGACTGTCTCAAAAAGAGAAAGGAAAAGAAAGAAAAGAAACAATAAAAAAGAAAAGAAAAGAAACTAGAAAACTGCTGCTTAACACCAGTGATTCCTTAGTGGCTTTAGAGTGAGGACTCCTTTTCAAAGTCAGACAATTTAATGGACTCCAAATGCCATGGCTTGTACTTTCAATATCTGTTGCATGAGAAGACACAAAATGACACAAAGGTACGTTAAATTCAGTGATTCTTTCAGGAATGTATATCTTATTGGTAACAAGCATTGATGAAATGAGCACAGCGTAGTATTTATTTTGTCTGAATAGTATGCTTGGTGCACCTGTGGATTTTGGGTGCCATGCATGACCTCTGGAGCCCCTCAGGGCTCTCTCTTTTTGGAAACACAGCCATCAACTCTATCTGGGAAGGAATTATGCTGGCAAGGCATCACATTCATGTGTACGCTGAGTGAAATCTACTCAGCTCACTGGCTGTGTCACCTTAGGCAAACGATGTCATTGTGTACAAAATGGGACTAAAAACTTACTTCTTAGGACTGTTGTGAGGATTAAATGAGACAACCCAAAGAAGATCTGCATGACCTAAGGATCATTGTCCTTTGGAAAAAAAAAAAAAACAAGTTTATTAATCTTGTGGGCAGCTTCCAGGAGGTCAGGACATCAAGTTAATCAATTATTAGTGAGTTAGTGACTACCTCTACTGTGAGTAATCATGCATGGAAGGAGGAAAGGACAAAGACAAAGGAAATTAAGTAAAGCAAACATCTTATGATTTTTATAATATAGGCTCAGTTACAGAAGTTCTCAACTAAACAATTGGATGTGGTGTGTCCAGATACTACCAGCATGTTATTTCAAAAGACGGTCGTTAACCCCTTATTCCCAGTCCCTCTCTGCTGAGTGACGGAAATCGAACTCCACCCACTCCCACAGTGTTCCCAGTGTATTTCTGAAAGCCTCCCAGATTGCTGTCACCATGGGACATTTTGTGTGTGTATGGCTACCTCTAAAATTTTTGCTTAGAACAATAACTGGCTCATGGTAAGCACTACGTGACGTCAGCTATCATCGTCAGTAACATTAACACGTGGTTGGATCAAGTTCCTCATATTCCTTGTTACAGCCTCCTCGGCACGCGCTCCGTGTCTCTCCCGATGGCATTTTTGCTGATGGGCAGTGGGCCTTGTTCTAGCTGATGTTATCACCATCCCCTGAGCTGAAGGGGCAGGCACCACAGTCCTGCTTACCACTGCATCTCAAGTGGGGTGTTTTCTGTTCCCTACACTTCCCCCCCAAAAAATGAAAGCCAGGCCACAACTTTTGACAGGTCCTTATTAAGACCCAGGAATCACTGAAGAGACAAACAACAGAGAAAGGGGTTTGTGTAGCTCTTAGTAGTGGTTCTGCTCCAACCCCAGGGACCCAGACTCTCCTTAGGGTCTTTTATGGCTGCCTATCCCTTGGGAATGTCTGAGCAAGACTAAGACACAGCAATACATTTCCCTTGGTCAAGAAAGCAAGAAAGCCCCAGAGCCACAACTCCGACTCAAGTCTATGTAACAATTTACATTTCCAAGTCAAGGCTTTGCCTCCTGTTCTAAAAGAACCAATTTTTCCCAAGTCAAAGCTGCGTTTCCTGTTCTAAAAGAGCCACATTTAATTAGTGGGGTCTTCCACACACTCCGATAAGAATCTTTGTGAGTATTGGCCGGGCGCAGTGGCTTAGGCCTGTAATCCCAGCACTTTGGGAGGCCAAGGTGGGTGGATCACGAGGTCAGGAGATCAAGACCATCCTGGCTAACACGGTGAAACCCCATCTCTACTAAAAATACAAAAAATTAGCTGGGTGTGGTGGTGGGCACCTGTAGTACCAGCTACTCAGAGGCTGAGGCAGGAGAATGGCATGAACCAGGGAGGTGGAGCTTGCAGTGAGACGAGACTGTACTACTGCACTCCAGCCTGTGCGACAGAGCGAGACTCCATCTCAAAAAAAAAAAAAAAAAAAAGAATATTTGTGAGTATTCTTGATTTACATTAGTGACCAAAGGGCACATTTTGGTGTTCCTAAAATAAAGTAAAATGTTTGCCTGGAAGGTGAATTCAATCTTCTGTTGAGAAAACAGAAAATTACTTTTATTTTTGTTTTATTTATTTATCTAGTTTTGAGATGGAGTTTCACTCTGTCACCCAGGCTGGAGTGCAGTAGTGCAGTCTCAGCTCACTGCAACCTCCGCATCCGAATTCAAGCGATTCTCCTGCCTCAGCCTCCTGAGTAGCTGGGACCACAGGCCCGCTAATTTTTGTATCTTTAGTAGAGACAGGGTTTCACCGTGTTGGCCAGGCTGGTCTCGAACTCCTGGCCTCAAGTGATCAGCCCGCCTCAGCCTCCCAAAGTGCTGGGATTACAAGCAAGAGCCACTGCACCTGGCCAGAAAACCGCTTTTAAATGTAAGATTTTCTTGGCACTATCTAACACCTTCTCTTCATGTCCGCTACAAGCTTTAGGCATTCATTGCTCAAGCATAAGGACCATGTTAATACTTCATATACTTCAAAGAGACAGTCATACTGCCTCCCTAACGTGGTACGTCTCAGCATTGGCCTTGCCATGCTGCAGTGACAAACATCTGCAAAATGTTAGTGGCCCAAACCATAAAGGTTTGTTTCTCACTTACATCACATGTCCAGCACAGAGTGTGCTTGTGGCATTCTCTCAGAGGTCCAGGTGGGCTGAGCCACCATGAATTTCGGGCCACTGCCCCAAGGGGAATAAAGGACTCTAAGTCTTGCAACAATCAACTATCCTGTCCTGGAAGTGACACATGTCATTTCTGCTCTCTACTCATTGACCAAAACTAGTCACATGACCCCACTCAGCCACACGGGCGCCAGGAAGGGCAATTTTCCCCCGAGCGTGGGAGAGATGACTTATTTGGTGAACAGCACCAAGGACCACAACATTCTGAGTAAATATTTGGTGACTGACTTCACTTTCTCTCCTCAGAGAAATCTCACGGATCTTCTTTACTTCCGGTTGGATTATCTTTTATTTCTCTTTTAAGGTCTTAGACATTAAAAAAAAAAACACACAAAAAAACAAAACACACATACACACACACACAAACTAGGATCAATCACTTAGTACCAAGAATGCATTTTATTTTTCAGTCTACTCTTCTCTTTGTCTTTATTTTCCTTGCATTGCTTCTCTCACTCCTGATCTTCTGACCCTTTCTGTCTCTCTCTAGCTTTGACAATACTGTGAAAACCTGAGCCTGGGGACTTCCATGGCTCTTGGAGAGCTTGGCTTGGCTCCCTTTCTGGGTCCTGCCTTGTGTCAGACCTTTTCTCTCCCAAATAGTCATACTTCAGTATTCCAGATTCCCAAGCACTCCTGAGAGAGCCTCAGTCATCTGTCCCTCCTCTCCTGAACTTTCAGCCCCAGAACCTTTTGGCACATAAACAGAATTGTGTGGCAAAAATTACAACCGTGGTTAGAGTTAATTCCTTCTTTTGGTGAAAAAAAAAAAAAAAGATTTCATGAAGGCAGAAGTTTTGCTGCAAGATGGTTTTAGCTACTTCCTACATTTTATCTGTTTAGCTTTAAGGTCCTTGCTGTCCAGTATTGTGACTATTGTGATGGTTCAGGCTAAAGCTGTAGTAGTATGAGTTATTACTCAGGTATTGTGAAGAAGAGCTGTACAAAGCTAACTTCTTCCAAGTGAAAAAGTTGTGTGTTTTTAAAATTAAAAAGATGCAGTTTTTATAATTAAACCTTTAAAACATTTTGGTGTAGGCCGGGTGTAGTGGCTCATGCCTGTAATCCCATCTTTGGGAGGCCAAGATGGTGAATTGCTTGAGTGCAGGACTTCGAGATTAGCCTGGGCAAGATGATGAAACCATATCTCTACAAAATACAAAATAATTAGCTGGGCGTAGTGGTGCGTGCCTGTAGTACCAGTTACTTGGGAGGCTGACATGGGAGGATCACTTGTGCCCAGAAGGCTGAGGCCGCAGTGAGCCGTGATGCTGCCACAGAACTGCAGCCTGGATGATGGAGTGAGACCCAGTCTTAAACCAACAACAACAAAAACTCTGGTGTATATTGAATGTACTTCAACTTTCTCATAATGAGATAATTCACTCTGAGGTCAAACAGATATGCTTATCCCAACATGGGTACAGTCTTGTTTTTAAGTCAGTTGGTTTTTTAGAGCCATCTCTAGAGATAGAGACAGCTATGAAAATGCCTTTGCAACAGAAAAATGCAACAGAAAATAAACCAGACCGTGCACAGCCTTAAAAGCAAATGATGCGATATATCGTCGGGCAGGCAGTTTTACACACTTCTGTTAGGTCAGGCTGATCTTCTAGTCTAAGATCAAAATCCAAACATGCTAAGCCAATGTATGTGGATTTCTATACAAAACATATGTGAATAATATTATCTTTTGCAGAGATTATGGGTAGGACTTTTCTTGTAAATATAATTATCTGGGATTATGGTTCAATTCCTGGCACTGTCAGTGTGGTTTAGGAGTTTTCCAAGGACTGAAAGCTTTTGATTTTTGTATGCTATAGCTTCATTTTCACAGAGAATGACAGTGTATGAAGAAAACCGAGTCTTCCCCCTCACCTCCCACCAGGTGCAAGAGGCTCCTGTAACAAGATCAACATAGAAGCTCCTTCCCAGAGAAAGCGTAATGATCAAAAAAGGAGAAAAATGTTTTCAAGTTGTGACCAAAATTTGACTAGACTAGGCCCTTTCCAAATAAGTTTATTTCCATTCCACAAGGTGGCGGTAAATATATTCGTAAGGCCATCTGCTTGGGAGAAGAATGAAGTGGTAAAGTATTATTTAATCTCTGTGCTGGGAGAATTGGCGCTGCTGAAACCAGAGTATACACATTTAAAGATCGATTGAGAATCATTCATGAGAATTTCCTTCTCTAAACCCTTTCCCTAACTTTCAGGGAGGGAAATGACAATGGGATCCTGAGCTGGAGACCACAGAACGTGAGTTTTCTCTACTACAATCTTGAGGTTTTATTAAAATTAGATAATAAGCAAGCCATCCTGTTAGCTTTCAAGGCTGAAAATACAATCAACTGAAAGATAAGTTGGACAAAAAGAAATTCAGAAGTAGTGACCTTACAGCAAGTGGTCTTAGAATGGCCTAATGACAATAATATTGGTTCATTTAGATTTTTACCTAGAAAGATAAATTCATTGATAATTCAGAGACAGCATGTTAGAGTAGTTAGATTAGAACATCTTCAAATGTTAATCTTTTGGTTTCTGTATGCTGTGATTTGAATGTCCCTTCCAAAATTCATGTTGAAATGTAATCTCCAGTGTGGTAGTATTGAGAGGTGTGGCCTTTAGGTGGTGCCTGGATTGATTAATGGATTAATGGATTAATGAGTTGTCATTAAAGTGGGACTGGTAGCTTAGTAAGAAGAGGAAGAGAGATGTGAGCTAGCATGCTCAGCCTCACCATGTGATGCCCTGTGCAGCATCGGGCCTCTGCGGAGAGTCCTCACTGATTCCTTGCCCCCAGGAGGCAGGGAAATTCTGGACAGAAGAGGGTGGGGCCCTTGCTGGGAACCCACCCTCAAGCCAAAAAGCCTGAAACCACTGCCCAAAGAGAGAACTTACATCCCTGTTTTCCTGCTCAAACGTTGCCATTTCCAAAACCACCCATGGCCTGCCCTGCCCCTTATCCTGTGCCTATAAAAACCCCAGAACTCAGCTGGCAGAGAAGAGAGGCAGCTGGACCTCAGAGACTATGGCTGGACGTTGGAGAGAAGTGGTTTGACTTCAGAGGGACAGTTTGACAGTGAAGAATTCAGCCAGAGACAGCTAGACTTCAGGGGAAGATGACCTTCCCACCCCATTCCCTTTTCAGCTCCCCTTCCTGCTGAGAGACACTTTAATCGGCAATAAAATCCCCCACATTCACCATCGTTCAATTCGTTCGCGTGACCTCATTTCTCCTGGATGCTGGACAAGAACTTGGGTGCCACAAGTGTGGATGCAAAAGGCTGTCACACTGACCTTTTACCCTCGCTAGCAGAAGGCAGCCACCTCAAATGAAAAGGCAGAGGATCCATCGAACTTTTAACACTTAAGCTGTGTGCTGAGGGCAAAGCTAAAAGAGCGCTGTAACACTCCCTCTGGGGCTTCAGGGGTCAGGGCACCCCCCCAAGACACTGCTGTGGGGCCGTTGCAGAGTTCACTTCTGCTGGCCCCCAAAAGCACTCGCCTTGGCTCCTCCACCTGCTCACCTGTGTGCTCCCTCCCTTGAGAGGTGGAGTTCACCCCTACTGGTGCTGAAGCAGCCAGCTAGTTCCAGCGCCTGTGCACTCCAGTTCCCACCTTGTTCTCTTGCATGCCCTCTCCCACGAGGAGTTGAGAGCTGCAGGCTGAGTGAACGAGACATCCCCTTTGCGAGTCCTGTGGAGGGCTCAGGGAAATATCCTGCTTCACCACCAGCAGGGAGGCTCTCTGCTGATGAGGCCCTTCAACCTTGGATTTCTCAGCCTCTATAACTGTAAGAAATACATTCTTTTTCTTCAAAAATTATCCAGTTTCAGTTATCTTGTTATAAGCAACAGCAAATGGACTGAGACCATATACATAGCTTGGATAAGCAGAATCAGATCATGATTTCATAGTGTTCTTGTTTTTTATTCCATTAATGCTAGAACAAGAGGAACCTGCAAGATTTAGGTTAGATACAAAGAAGTTTCTAAACACGGGAATTGAAGTTCCTTTTCTGCAGGCCTAACCAAATTAGATTATTTTGTATGAATTATTTAGGGCTCTCCTAGTCCAATATCTGAGTCCACATCTCTTCCTTGAAGCGATCAGGTACTTGGAAGCACGTGTGGACCACACAACACAAATGTCAACAGACATTGATTGAGCTCCCACATCTCAGTTTGGGTCCTGAAATTCAAGCACGAGAAAAGCACAATGTCTGCCCTCAAGCAATGAAAGTCCCTTCTCCATCTCCTTCCAAAAGTTGGTTGGTAACCTTATTTGTGACCTCTGTGTGCGAGGTCTCTAACATTTGAGAGTATGGTTGGTGAAGAACTGAAGTTTTCGTTGGATCCCTGAATAGGCATTAAGCTGCATAGCGAGTGCCTTGCTAATATCTTTTCAGGACTGTTGCTTGCCTGGTAAAATAAGAGTTTCCACTAATTTTCCTTGGCAGGGACTACAAAGTGGGGTTTATTTTTTGGTCATAGGATGATCCATAGCTAATAAGTAGCACCCTCTTGGGAGAAAGCAAGAAAGTGTATTCTATTATTGAATATAATATGTTATTACATATTATTTAATCTAATTATATTCTTTGAGTATCTTCTTTCTTTCTTTTTTTTTTTTTTTTTTTTTAGACAGTCTCACCCTGTCACCAGGCTGGAGTGCAGTGGCGCCATCTCGGCTCACTGCGGCCTCCACCTCCTGGGTTCAAGTGACTCTCCTGCCTCAGCCACCCAGGCAGCTGGGATTACAGGAGTGTGCCACCACGCCCAGCTAATTTTTGTATTTTTAGTAGAGACAGGGTTTCGCTATGTTGGCCAGGCCGGTCTCAAACTCCTGAGCTCAAGTGATCTGCCCACCTCGGCCTCTGAAATTGTTGGGATTACAGGCGTGAGCCACTGCTCCTGCCAAGAATCTTCTTTCTAATGAGCTCGGTCTACTCCTTACAGTGACTGTCTCAAGGCATAAGACATGGACAAACACTATTGCCCCCATTTTACAGATGAGGAAAATGAGGCAATGACAAATTCATTCATCCATTCTTAGGGACAGAATTGATAATGGGCAACAGCAGCCTGCAGGCATCTGACCACATGCCATATCTTCTGCACAGTCTGTGTTGGACTAGACAGTATTTTTTGCACCTTAGGAAAAGCTGCATCCCCTGCATGAATGCAGCCCTCTGTGTGGGTAGCTACATTAGCAAGAGGAGTGTGGGTTGGATTTTAGTCCCCCTCAGTTCCCTGGTTGGGTCCCCTTGTGCAGTCACAACTAGCAACTTGTACAACTTTGTGTCCTTCCTGTCTTTTCCTTTGTTATCACTTCATACTTCAGAACCAGCTTCTTAAAAGGTTTGGTGAGAAAAACAGCATTGGCGAAGTCAGGCAGATGGCAGATGCTTAATAAGTGTTTGTTCAATGAATGAATTAGGACAGGTGTCCCATCATGTGTGCCTGGTCACCCTGCACCACTGCATCACTGTGGCCATGCAGCTCTCCACAGAGGTCAGCGGTTAGGCACAGTTCTCATCTGAGTGCCTTTTTCCCGAGTGTCATATTTCCTTAGAAGTAATTACTCCCAACCCTTGTGTGAGGAATAACCACTTCTCATTTCTGTGAAGCTGACCATACACCTATGTATAGGTGGGGCACCCTTCAAGGGAGCTGGGAAGAGGAAACTCCCAATAGCTATCCTCCTTCCATGCCAACTAGGAGTCCTGGGAGAGGGGTGTAGTGGAGGCAGCCATCTTAGGGTCCTGTTAGACCAGACAGAGATTTCTGCATTTGACCCTGACCTGCTGATTGGGAACCCTCAGAGCATTACAGCTGCAGAACATTTCTTCCCTTTCATCAGGCCCAGACATTGTTCAGTGAGGAGTTCCAGAAAATGTTTTGTTGTTTTCAAGGGCTTGAAAAGCACCCTGTCAGCACTCTCTCAGATAGAATGGAGTGCGCCAAGCCTGTGGGGTTCCTTATCTTACAGTTATAATCAATGGCAAACTTGGAGGAGGGAGGGTCTTTCTTCCTCCTGCATCTTCTGTCACACCAAGCCTGCTAGGCTAGGCACGTCAGAGCAGGTTCTTTCCTAATACCTAGAGGTTCCTGATAATGCCCAGCTTGGGCTAGACTGGCTGTGAGCCTAGGATGGATGGGCTATTAGATAAGCCACAGCAAACACCTCTTTGTGAATGGCGGAATTAGACCACTGGGGCATTCTCAGTTGTTTTCACAATGCAACTGTGCAAACAAGTGATCCTCCATTGAAAAGGAGACCCTCCCTTCCTCCTCCCTACACAGTCTCGTAACCAAGACAAATTACTTTCCCTTCCATGTCCCGACTCCCTCAATTTTCATCTTTCTTGGGCAGATCAAGGATTATATCTTGATCCTTTAAGTTCCCAAACAAACATGACTTCTTTGTCGTTTTAATTTTTGTATTTCGATGGAATCGTTTTTAAAATGGCTGTCTTCATTTCATGTTTTGGTTGGTTAATTCATCTTTCTTGGGGGAGGTAAGTGAACAGGTGGCAATGCACTAACAAAAGGATGGTCTGCCATGGGAAACTCTACACCAGCAGCCGAGCAGAGAGCATGACCTGCTGTGCCCTGGCTTCTGAATTCTGACACACAGAATTTTTACTGCATGTACGGTTTACTCACTGGTCAATAGATTTCTGCTGTTATAAAAATTTTATAGTTGTCTTGTGACAGTACGACTCTGAGGCCCCTAGAGAAGTCTAGGCATACAAGAATGTCTTCAGATGAGGAGGTTTACTCATGGAGGCCACTCCCATGACAGTAGATAAAAACCAGCTAAGAGAGTATCTGCTGGGGAATATGTTACTTCCATCTTAACTTGGAGTTGTGGAAACCACGAAAGTGCGTATTGTTGACGCAGTGTTTCCAGCTAGGTATTGTTTATTTGTCCTTAATTGACGCACCATTTCTAAGGATAATCTTGACTAGCATTCCTTCAGGAGCAATGATGGGGGAAGATGACTTACTTTCAGTTACTTACCTACTAGCTTCCCAAGCCTTCCCTTTTGGATTATACCATCTTCCGAGAAATTAGCATGAAAATTGTGGTCAGTCGAAGTAATGACCTATTAATTAGGCCAATGACTCCCTCCATAAAAGCAACACAGAACTATATATTTATTATTCCAGACACTTTAATTCTTTTCTGACTGAACCCATATGAACTTTTGAGATTATGATATAGTTTGTATATTTGTCTCTGTGCAGATCTCATGAGGAGCCTGGGGGGAGTTGATTGGATCATGGGGGCGGATTTCTCAAGAATGGTTTAATACCATCCTCTTGGTGCTATCCTACTGATTGTGAGTTCTTGGGAGATCTGGTTGTTTTAAAGTGTGGCACCTCCCTACTCCCTCGGGCTCCTGCTTTTGCCACGTGAAGTGCAAGCTGCTGTTTTGTCTTCCACCATGAGTAAAAGCTCCCTGAAGCCTTTCTGGAAGCTAAGCAGATGCCAGAGCCATGATCATACAGCTTGCAGAACCATGAGCCAATCAAACATCTTTTCTTTATAAATTGTCCAGTCTCAGTATTTCTTTATGGTAATGCAAGAATAAACGAATACAGATTATTGCAGGTTTTTTTCCTCTGAATTAAAAACAACTTTTGTAATCCTGGTTTTTAGCATCCTATAAGGCACATGGAAAGTGCAGTCACTGCAGAAAGAATAAACGAAGGAATGAATGAAATGGCCTTAATGCTTTTGGGATCCACTGAACGCTGTACTCTTTGGAGCCTGCTGCATTGCTGTCAAGTCTCACCAAAACCACAGCTTCAAAAGCTACCGCGTTTAGCCTCACAGATTTGGGATAATCACTGAGCCACAAAAATGCTGTTGATGACATAAGTTTTCAGTGGTCAATGAGCATTTCCATGGTTATCTCTTTGTTTGCCTATCCAAAAGCTTAAAATCACTAACTATATGCACTGAAGAGTTCTCCTGTTTATCCCATGAAACCCAAGGGAAAAATATAAAAAGAGTGACTCATGATTTAGCATTTTGTTTTTGTTAGCTCCCTTTGCTGGTTCTTTCTAGGTCAGTTCTGATTTCTTTCAGGCCTATGCATGTGGGCCAGTGTGAATTTGCATGGTTACCTAGAGACATAGTGCTCTAAACTTGACCAGGCATTGAAGGAACTCCAACTTTCTAAGGTGTCAGGAAAACTGTTGTGGTTCTAGACTCAATAATTTACGGTCATGCCACAAATGCTGAGTTGGGGTGTCAAGCCCTGTGGCCACACTCCTATTAGTGGTATTCCTCCTTGAGGACCCAGCTTGAGCTGTCCTGTTCCTGGCTTGTGCATTCTTCCACCACTAATTACATAATAATAACAGCTTCCATTTGTCCTGTGCTTTGAAAAGAGATGGTGGTTATAAAGGATTTTCTTTACACACTGTGAAATGTGCAATGGACCATTCATCACAGCGATGATGAGCTTTATTCATTCATTCATTTATTATTCTAGATGTCCAGCACAATGCCTGGCAGGCAGGAGGCACTCAGTCAACACATGCATGTTGAGTGAATGAGAAAAATTATATTATGTCTAGTTTTGAAAACGTGTGCCAAGGCTATGAGAAGTTTTTAATGCACAAAAACTTAACATGGTTTAATGCCAGGCACAATTTTAAATGCCTTACCTATATTAACCCATTTAATCTTCATAACCATCCCTAGAGGTGATTATAGATCACCCCATTTTAGATGGGGAAGCTGACTGTGTGTGGAGGTTGACTGAGTTTTCTGAGTCAGTGAATGGCAGAGCTGAGATTTGAACACAGGCATTCTGTGTAAGGAGATTGTACCTTTAACCATGATCTCATACTGCCTTTCAAGTTATGATACTGCTAATGTTTGTAGGTGCTCAGGAGAAGGAGCACACACACAAAGTAATTCCTTAAAAAACAACATAGGTTGTTTGTTCCAAGTCTCTTCCAGGCTTGAAGCAAATGTCTGGGGTTTAGTTAGGGAGTTAGGGAGGATGAGTGGCATCTGTTGAACACACCAAAGTGCTAAAATCTTATCTTTGCTGATTTCCTAACTCATATTTCAAGTTGCACATGAAATACTTCTAGATTTCTTTGTCCCAACGGACTTACACAAAAGGCATTTGATTTAATGACGTCAAGTGATCAGTATTTGTCCAGTAGTCTTATCTCAAGTGTTATGAAACTATTTTTATTGTTTCCTTTTGAGCAGCTATTGAGACAGTTTCACAGCAAATTCCCATTTCTATCCTGCTTCCTTAGCATATGGTGGGTGTGCACATCTAGACAGTCAACTCATAGTGCTGCGCATGAAACAAAACTTGAAGATGATGAATCATGAATCTGAATCATGGATCCAGTTCCACAGGCACCTTGCTAGTGTTCTTTTTCTTATTTGTAATTTTCAATTATGGCTACTTCTACTGTTTGTGAAAGTAACATATGCATGTTGGCACAAATGAGGCAATATAAACACATATAAAGAAAAAGTAAATAAATCATTTGATTATTTTTATGTAGATCTATTTCTGAGCTCTCTATTCTGTTCCATTGATCTTTTTGTCTCTCCTTTCACCAGTACCAGACTGTCTTAATTACTGTAGCTTTATAGTAATTTTTGAAGTCATTCTAGCTTTGTTCTTTTACTTCAATGTTGTGTTAGCTAGTCTGAGTCTTTTGTCTCTCCATATAAACTTTAAAATCAGGTTTTGATATCCACAGAATAACTTGCTGAGATTCTTTCTTTCTTTCTTTCTTTCTTTCTTTCTTTCTTTCTTTCTTTCTTTCTTTCTTTCTTTCTTTCTTTCTCTCTCTCTCTTTCTTTCTTTCTTTCTTTCTTTCTTTTCTTTCTCCTTCCTTCCTTCCTTCCTTCCTTCCTTCCTTCCTTCCTTCCTTCCTTCCTTCCTTCCTTCCTTCCTTCCTTCTTTCCTTCCTTCCTTCTCTCCCCTCCCCTCCCCTCCTTTTCTTTTCTTTCTTTCCTTTTTTGAGACAGATTCTTGCTATGTTTTGCAGTCTGGTCTTAAACTCCTAGGCTCAAGTGATCCTCCTGCCTCAGCCTCCAAAGTGACTGGGACTACAGGTGCCCACCACTGCACCCTACCTTACTGAAATTTTCATTGATATTGCACTGAATGTATACATCAAGTTGTGAAGAACTTGCATCTTGACAATACCGAGTCTTCCAATTCATGCACATGGAATATTTCATTTATTTAGTTATTCTTTTCTTAGAGTTTTATAGTTTTCATTGAATAGACTTTGTATATATTTTAGTAGATTTATACTTAAGTATTTCCTTTTTTTAGTGTGAATATAAATGACATTGTGTTTCAGTTTCTACTTACTCATTGCAGGTATGTGGGAAAGTGATTGACTTTTGTATAATAACCTTGCATCCTTCATCCTTACTATAATTGCTTGTTAGTTCCAAGAGTGTTTTTTGCTGCTGTTGTTGTTGATTCTTTTGGGCTTTTTATATAGACTATCATGTCATCTGTGAAAAAACGCAGTTTTATTTCTTCCTCCTCAATCTATTTAACTTTTATGTCATTTTCTTGTCTCATTGAATTAGATAGGACTTCCAATACAATGTTGAAAAGCAGTACTGAGAGAGGATGCCTTTGCTTTGATCCTGATCTTAATGGGAAAACTTCCAGTTTCTCACCGTTAAGTATGAGGTTAGCTGCAGGTTTTTGTAGACATTCCTTATCAGGTTGAGGAAGTTCTTCTCTATTTAGCCTTGATTACTGAGAGTTTTTGTCATGAATGAATGTTGACTTTTTAAAATACTTTTTTTTTTTTTTGCATGTTTTGCGATGATCATATGTTTGTTTGTTCTTTACCCTGTTGATGTGATGGATTACATCAATTGAGTTTTGAATGTTGAACCAGCCTTGCATACCTGAGATAAATCCCACTTGGTCATGGTTTATAATCGCTTTTATACATTGTTGGTTTTGATTTACTATTTTTTGAGCATTTTGCCTCTATGTTCATGAAAGATATTAGTCTGTAATTTTCTTGCAATGTCTTTGTCTGGTTTTGTTATCTGGGTAATGTTGGCCTCATAGAATAAGTTAAGAAGTATTCTTTCTACTTCTATCTTCGGTAAAAATTGTAAGAAATTGGTTTAATTTCTGTTTTAAATGTTTGGAAGAATTCGCTAGTGATTGAGCCTGGTGCTTTCTATTTTGGAAGGTGATTAATAATGTACTCAATTTCTTTAATAAATATAGGTCTATCACTCCTATAATCCCAGCACTTTGGGAGGCTGAGGTGAGTGAATTACTTGAGGTCAGGAATTAGAGACGAGCCTGGTCAACATGATGAAGCCCCATCCTTACTAAAAATAAAAAAATTAGCCAAGCATGGTCGCACATGCCTGCAATCCTAGCTACTTGGGAAGCCAAGGCACGAGGATCACTTGAACCTGGGAGCTGGAGGTTGCAGTGAGTTGAGATTGTGCCATTGCACTCCAGCCTGGGTGACAGAGTGAGACTCCATCTCAATAAATAAATAATAAATATATGTCTATTCAGAGTGTCTATTTTTTCTTGTGTGAGTTTTAGAAAATTGTGTCTTTCAAGAAATTGGTTTATTTCACCTAGATTATCAAATTTGGGCATAGAGTTGCTTATAATATTTCCTTATTATCCATTTAATGTCCATGAGATCTGTCCCCTCTTTCATTTCTGATATTAGTCATTTTTGTCCTCTTTTTCCTGGTTAGCTGGCCAAAGACATCACTTTTATTGACTTATTTTCAGAGAACCAGTTTTTTATTTTATTGATTTTTTAATATTAATTTCTTTAAAAATTTTATTGATTTTTGCTCCATTTAAAAAAATTATTTCATTTCTTCTGCTTACATTGAATTTAATTTGCTCTTCTATTTTCAGTTTCCTAAGATGGAAACTTAGATGACTGATTTTAACTCTTTCTTATTTTCTAATATTTGCATTTAATTCTGTGAATTTCCCTCTAAGTACCACTTCTGCTGTATCCCACAAATTTTAATGAACTGTGTTTTCATTTTCATTCAGCTTAAAGTATTTTAAAATTTCTCTTGAAATTTCTTCTTTGACCCCTGAGTTATTTAGAAGTATGTTGTTTGATCTCCAAATATTTTAGGATTTTCCAGCTCTCTTTCTGTTATTGACTTCTAGTTTAATTCCATTATGGTCTGAGAGCAGGCATTGCATGATTTCCATCCTTTTAAATTCGTTAACGTGGGTTGGGTGTGGTGGCTCATGCCTGTAATCCTAGCACTTTGGGAGGCCCAGATGGATGGATCACTTGAGGTCACAAGTTCGAGACCAGCCTAGCCAACATGGTGAAAACCTGTCTCTACTAAAGATACAAAAAAATTTGCCAGGTGTGGTGGCAGGTGCCTGTAATCCCAGCTTCTTGGGAGGCTGAACCTGGGAGGTGGAGGTTGCAGTGAGCTGAGATCGCACCACTGCACTCCAACCTGGGTTACAGAGCAAGACCTTGTCTCAAAAAACAAAAAATTGTTAAGGTGTGTTTTATGGCCCAGAATGTGGTTTATCTTAGTGAATGTGTCATGTGGGCTTGAGAAAAATGTGTATTCAACTGCCATTGGTTGAAGTAGTCTGTAGATGCCTACTATGTTGATATCCTGTTGGTTGATGGTGGTGTTGAATTCAGCTATGTCCTTACTGATTTTCTGCTTGCTGGATCTGTCCATTTTTGAAAGAGGGGTATTGAATTCTCCTACTACAAAAGTGGATTCGTCTATTTCTACTTGCAGTTCTATCAGTTTTATCTCACATATTTCGACACTCTGTTATAAAGTGTATACACCTTAAGAAATTAACCCACTTATCATCATTTAATGCCACTCTTTATCCCCAATAACTTTCTGTGCTCTGAAGTCTGTTCTTTCTAAAATTAACATAGCGATTCCAGATTTTAAAAATTAGGGTTAGCATATATATATATTTATCCATCTGTCTACTTTTAATCTATATGTTTATTTATATTTAAAATGGGTTTCTTGTAGGCAACATACAGTAGGGTCCTGTTTTTTGATCAACTCTGACAATCACTTTCTTTAATTGATATATTTAGACCATCGATGTCAAAGTGATTAATAATAATATTGGGTAAATATATACCATATTAGTTACTGTTTTCTATTTGTTGCCCTTGTTCTTTGTTCCTTTTTATGTTTTCTACTCTTTTTCCTCCTTTTAACTGAGTTTTCTTCAGTTAAAACTCCTGGGGTTTTAACTGAGCATTTTATATGATTCCATTTTGTCTCCTTTCTTAGCATATCAGTTGTACTTCCTTCTGCTTTTTTAGGTAGTTGCCCTAGAGTTTGCAGTTTACATTTACAACTAAACCAAGTGAACTTTCTTTTTTTTTTTTTTTTTGAGATGGAGTCTCACTCTGTCGCCCAGGCTTGAGTGCAGTGGTGCGATCTTGGCTCACTGAAACCTCCACCTCCTGGGTTCAAGTGATTCTCCTGCCTCAGACTTCTGAGTAGCTGGGATTACAGGCATGCACCACCATGCCTGGCTAATTTTTTTCATATTTTTAGTAGAGACAGGGTTTCACCATGTTGGTCAGGCTGGTCTCAAACTTCTGACCTCGTGATCTGCCTGCCTTGGCCTCCCAAAGTGCTGGAATTATAGGTGTGGGCCAATGCATCTGGCCACCAAGTGTACTTTCAAATAACACTATACTGTTTCACAGGTAGTGCAAATACCTTATAATACTAAAATAATCCCAATTTCTCCCTCTCATCCCTGTATCATTGTTATCATTCATTTCACTTACACATAAACACAAACACACAAATATAATTAAATACGTTGTTATTATTTTGTACAAACTATCATCTGTTAGATTAAAAATAAGAAAATTACAGTATTTACTTTACATTCATTTAATCCTTATCCTTCTTCAGTGCTCTTCCTTTCTTTATGTAGGTCCAGGTTTCAGGCTTATATGATTTTCCTACCCTTTCAAGAAGTTTTTCAAAACATTTCTTGCAAGGTGGGTCTACTGGCAACAAATTTCCTTAATGTTTGTTTGCGTAAGTCTGTAAGTATCCTTGGCTTTTGAAGAATATTTTCACAGGGTACAGAATTCTAGGTCGATGGCTTTTTCTCTCAACAGTTTAAATATTTCACTCTACTCTATTCATGCCTTGCATGGTTCCTGAGAAGAAGTAGATGTAATTCTTAATTTTGCCTCTCTGTAGATATCGGGCCCTGATTTCATTGGGTGCCAGATATTGGGGGAACCAGCCTCCAATATTTCAATGTAGGTTCTTTTCTATTTTCCCTAAGTGTCGGCCAGTCTGAGAAATAAAAAGAAAGAGTATAAAAAGGAAATTTTACAGCTGGGCCTCCGGGAGTGACATCACATATTGGTAGGGTCTGTGATGCCCACCTGAACCGCAAAACCAGCAAGTTTTTGTTAGGGATTTCAGAAGAGGAAGGGAGTATGAATAGGGAGTAGGTCACAGGGATCACATGCTTCGGAGGGCAATAAAAGATCGCAAGGCAGAGGGCAAAATTAGAATTACTGATGAGGTTCCATGTCCCACTGGGCACACATTGTCTTGATAAACATCTTAACAGGATACAGGGTTCGAGAGCAGACAACCGGTCTGACTAGAATTTGCCAGGCTGGAATTTCCTAATCCTAGCAAGCCTGAGGGCACTTCAGGAGACCAGGGTGTATTTTATCTCTTATTTTCAACCGCATAAGACAGATACTCCCAGAGCAGCTGTCCATAGACCTACCCCTGGGAATGCATTCCTTCTCCAGGGTTATTCCTTGCTGGGAAAAGAATTCAGCGATATTTCTCCTATTCACTTTCTGCAAGAAGAGAAATATGACTCTGTTCTGCTCGGCCCCACAGGCAGTCAGACCTTATGGTTATCTCCCTTGTTCCCTGAAAATTGCTGTTATCCTGTTCTTTTTCAGGATGCCCAGATTTCATATCGTTCAAAAACACATGTTTTACAAACAATTTGTACAGATAATAATGCAATCATCACAGGGTCCTGAGGCGACATACACCCTCAGGTTATGAAGATGATGGGATTAAGAGATTAAAGTAAAGACAGGCATAGGAAATTATAAGAGTATTGATTGGGGAAGTGATAAATGTCCATGAAATCTTCACAATTTATGTTCTTCTGCTGCAGCTTCAGCCAATCAAGTTTTTTTTTTTAATCTCTGGCTTCTCTCAGGAGTTTTTCTTTATCATTTTTTAAAAATGAAAATGAGAGGCATACCATTTTTGAAAATGAGAGGCAGTTCATTTGAAAATGTTAAGCCTAGGTATAGTTTTTTTTTGGCATTTATCCTGCTTGGTGTTCTCTGAGCTTTCTAGATCTGTGGTTTGATATCTGAGATTAATTTGGGGAAAATTCTCAATCACCATTGTTTCTAATATTTCTTCTTTTCCTCTTTCTTCTCCTTCTGATATTCTTAGTATGTATGTGTTATAACTTATGTAGTTATTCCACAGTTCTTGAATATTATGCTCTGTTTTGTTCTGTTTGTTTGTTTGTTTGTTTGTTTGCATAAGACCAAGGACTTGCTCTGTTGCCCAGACTCAGACTAGAGTGCAATGGAAAAATCATAGCTCACTGTAAGCTCAAACTCCCATGTTCAGGTGATCCTCATGCCTCAGCCTCCCAAGTAGTTAGGACCACAGGTGTGCACCATCATGCCTGGCTAATTAAAAATTTTTTTATAGAGATAAGGTCTCACTATATCACCCAGGCTTGTTTTGCACTCCTGGCCTCAAGTGATCCTCCTACCTCAGACTCTCAAAGCACTGGGATTACAGGTGTGGGCCACCATGCTCTGGCTTTGTTTTCTTTTTCTTTTTTTCTTTTTTCTTTCATTTAAGTCTTTTTTTCTCTTTGCCTTTCCATTTTGGAGATTTTTATTTCAATACCTCAAGCTCAGATCATCTTTCCTTAGCTATGTTCAGTCTACTAATAAGCCCATTAAAGGTATTCTTTATTTGCATTACAATGATTTGATCTCTACCATTTTATTTATTTATTTTTCTCTTAGAATTCCTATTTCTGCTTACATTGCACATCTGGTCTTGCATGTTGTGTACTTTATCCATTAGAGCCCTTACTGTATTAATCATAATTGTTTTGAATTCCCAGTCTGATCATCATCCCAACATTCCTGCCATATGAGTCTGGTTTTGATGCTTACTATGTCTCTTCAAAGTGTTTTTTGCCTTTCAGTATTTCTTGTAATTTTTTCCTTTATATCCAGACATAATGCACTGGGTAAAAGGAATTGCTATAAATAGGTCTTTAGCAATGTGAAGGTCAGGTGTGGGTAGGGGAAGTATTCTACTGTCCTGTGGTTAGGTCTCAGTTTTTTAGGGCCTCAGGATTGTGAACTTCATATATGCTTCTCAGTAATTTTGTCCCTCCTCACCTCACACCCTGTTGAAGGTGGATCAGAATGGCTAGTGGGGTCTGGAGTTGATTATTTTTCTTCCCCCAGGTCAGTGAGGTTAACATAAAACCCCAGCAGGTCTGAGCTCCTTAAATAGTTTCTGCTGAGGGCGGGCCTTGTTAAGAAGCACGGGAATGCTCTGGTGTATTTCACAATAATTCCTTTTCCTCTGCCCTCTGGAAGTACAATGGGATTTCTAAAATGATATTTACTAGGAGAACCTGGTAGAGCTCCAGGGGGCAAAACTCACAAGTGGGGGCTCCCCTAGGACAGCGTCCCTTTCAGCGATTAATCTCTCACAGTCATCCATACTGAGCCTCCAGCAACTTGTCAATTGTAGTTCAGGTTTCCCCACCCTGGCACTGATTTCTGAGGAGGGCTGTGATTCTCTGTATTCTCTCCAATTAGGGGTGCAGCACTTTGCCCTGTGACCTTACTTCTCTTATAGATCTAAGAAAAACTGTTGATTTTTCAGGATTTTTTTTTTGACAGCCTCACTCTGTCGCCCAGGCTGGAGTGCAGTGGTGCCACCTTGGCTCACTGCAACCTTCGCCTCCCAGGTTCAAGCAATTCTCATGCCTCAGCCTCCTACGTAGCTGGGACTACAGGTGACGGCCACTACGTCCAGCTAATTTTTGTATTTTTTACTGGACATGGGGTTTCACCATGTTGGCCAGGCTAGTTTTGAACTCCTGACCTCAAGTGATCTGCCCGCCTCAGCCTCCCAAAGTGCTGGGATTACAGGCATAAGCCACTATGCCTGGTCAGTTTTTCAGTTTGTTTAGCTTTTCACTTGTTAGGATAATGCAGTAAACTCCAAGCTTCTCATTTGCTGGACCAGACACCAAAAGTCTCCTTTTTAAAAAACAAAACAAAACCAAACCTCCATAATTGATCCTGGCGATATCCCAATTTCTTAGAACAGAACTTTGCACATGGAAGATGCCCAATAAACATTTATTGAGTGACTAAATGGTAAAGGGGCTGTGTGAATTTTACAGGGCTCATCTGATTTTCTAACTTGCCATTGGATGGGAGCATGGGTTCTTCACATCTAGTCAAAAAGAAACCCCATTGTCTTTAGCTATCATCACCCTGTTTTTCTCCCCCTCTATCCCTCATCCTGAAGAAACCACTAATATACTTTCTGTTGCTACAGATTTCCTGGGTATGGACATTTTCTATAAACGGAATCATATAATATGTTGTCTTTTGGGACTGTCTTCTTTCACTTTGCATGTTTTTGAGGTTCTTTCATGTTGTGGCTTGTGTAAGTTTCTCATTCCTTTTTAAGGCTGAATAATATTTCATTTTATGGATATACCACTTTTGTTAATCTAGTCATCAGTCGATGAACATTTAGATTGTTTTTAATATGGGGCTATTATGAAAAATGTTGCTATAAACATTTATGCACGTATTTTTGTGTGGACATACATTTTTATTTTTAGGTATATACCTGAAAGTGGAATTTCTGGCTCATATAGTTTAACTTTTTGAGGAACTGCCAGACTGTTTTCAAGAGCACCATTTTACATTCTCACCACCACTATATAAGGATTTTTATTTTTTTGCATATATGCCAACACTTGACATTATCTGACTTTTTGATTCTAACCACCCTAGTAGGTGAAGCTTGAATCATGGAATTATGATTTTGGTTTGCATTTCCCTAATGACTCATGATGTCAAGCATCTTTTCATATGCTTGTTGGCCATTTGTAGATCTTCTTTGGAAGAATAATCTATTGCCTATATTGAAATTGAATTATTTACCTTTTCATTCTTGAGTTGTGAGAGTTCTTTATATATGTATATGTGTGTGTGTGTGTCCCTTATCAGATATACATAGCTTTTTTTTTTAACTGAAGGTTTTTACATGATATTCCCCACTTTCTTCACTCTTGTGTGATGTGCCCACAAGGCACACAGGGAAATCAAGAGGGAAAAAAAATCCCTTTTGTAAAAGGATAAAATATAAATGTCTTTAGCCGACGTTCAAGAGTATGTCATGTCTGTTTTCCCACCCTGATAAATCCAGTAGCAATAAACCCAGAATTACTCTTTCTTAAAAACTACCTCATTGCAGAGGACTGCTTGTTGGGTAGTGGATTAATGTCCAAACCTCTTAGCTAATTAGTGTGAAACACAAATCACCTTTAGGCAATATGACTTGACAATAAAATGAGAAATCAAAGCAGATGTTTCATCTGGATGTCTGCCCCTTAGAACCTTTGAGATGGGCTGGATGGTCTGCTTTGTGCTTTCTCTAGCACAGTGCTGCTAACATCCATATTATGACTAATAATTTCTATTTTGCACAATCAATAACTTCATGGAAAAATTCAACAGCACTTTATATATTAAGATTATTCTCTGGAGGGCAAATGCAGACCAAATGTTGAACAATTGGATTTCATTTCAGAGTGGAATTTTAGTGGATTTCTGTGATAGGAAAAGTCTGAATTAGCAAGGAGACAAGACCAGTGGTACTGATAGTGAGGTAAGCGTTAAGTTGCAAAAGGAGAAAGTCATATTCGCTATCCAGAAAACCCTCCCCAAAAGACTTTGAAGTTTGTAGTAGACATGTTATATCTAAATTGATATCTGAAGCTGTTATTCCAAGGACATTGCTTTGGATAGATGTCTGACATTTGTCTTTGTTACATAAGCTATCTTACATTTCCAGAACATGTTTTGTAATGGTAATCAGTGAATGATAAATTTGGTAGTAATCATCAGCTGTTCAGAAATTGAAATATGCGGTCTGTGGCAATACGAATATTTGTTTTTAATTTGTTGATCTTGGTGATTTTAAAACAAACCACCCTAAGGAGGAATGCTTCACAACAGAGCCTTAATAATTATTGAAGGCCAAAAACATGATATGAAACTGACTTGCCAAATTAGGAGCTGGCTGGGCCTGTGAATGCGGTGTTCACTCTGAGAATGGAGGTGTTCAGGGAGAAGCACTGTAAACCCTAAACAGGGCTTCCGAGGATGCTTATGGAGACTTGCATCTACCTGGCCCTTCTGTGCAGGCCACGGTGCATTGTTTGGGTTTCCACTGGCATCTTCACTTTGGCTGGGAAAAGTAGAGATGTGGGAGTCAGACAGACCTGGGTTGCCCTCCTAGGTCTGTCCCTCCCCAACTGAATGATGCAGAAGAAGTTACTTGGCGTCTGTAAGACTCCGGTTTGTATCTCTATGAAGATGAGCACCTACTTCATCTCACATTGCCAGGAATAAATGAGAATAGACCTATAAGATGCTTACTCCAGGATCTAACCCAATGCAGAGACCACATGCTCCTTTCCAGCTTTTCAGCTTTTGCTTTCTGTCCCTTTCCTCCACCAAGCTGCTCCTCCACAATTGAGGCCAACTCAGTACTTGAGCTTGTGGAAGAGTTTGTTTCATCTATTGCAGAAAAAGAATAGGGCCTGAAAGCCCAGCTATAGATCCATGCGAAGGTAGAATGCCCTTCTGGTTATCCTTGACCCTGGCTGTGAATACCCTCTAACTTCTGCTCACCTTGTGGGTATATCCCTTACGAGCGAATGCAGGAAAAGACAGCCCAATACAAATACTGGCAATTTGTAGATGAATGAGTCAATGTGATCAAAGGAGTTATGAAAAGATGTTCAAAAGCACTGGCAATTAGGAAAACACAGTTTAAAGTAAAATGAAATATCACTGGCAAAAAATTAAAGATTGTTCCTGTGTTTATGGAAAACAAGCAGGCAACCATGAATGAATTTAACCATCAAAAGTATCTATTAAAATTTAAAAAGTACACATGCCTTTCAACCTAGCAGTTCAATCCTGTGACTATATTCCTCAGAAATTAAAGCATTAATATGGAAAGTTTTATTTACAAGGACATTTACTGAAGCATTATTACTAAAGACAAAACAACCAAACCCAACAACAACAAAAAACAAGAAACCCACAAATACAAGCTGGAAGTAAACAGCTGTAGGGGAATAACTGGTAAAATAATTGACGTCATCTCACCAGGGTATGTTTTTTGATAGTAAAAAAAAAAATTGGTTAGCGCTATCAGAGTTTACAAAGTGTTATTGAATGAGAACAAAAAAGGATGTGGAGAAATTTGTATAAAATGATCCAACTTGTAAAATAAACACGCACTAGCAAAATTCCATGTATCTCTCTCATTCTCTCTCTCTCTCTCATTCCCTCTGGGGGTGGGTGTGTGTGTGTGTGTGTGTGTGTGTGTGTGTGTGTGTATGTTTGCCTTTCTATGAGGATTGAGCATAGAGACAAATAAGAACCATAGTTTAGGCTACGGTCATGGGGTGCTGGGGAATTACAGGGATAGAGAAAATAGGGGCAAGCAAAAAATAAAATAAAAGCCCACACTAAGAAGATCTCCATCAAGTATAATATAATTCCAGTTATGTAAAATTAATATGTATACAGATATGTGCAAATAAATAGGAACAAAGAATTAGAACTTAACCTACTGATTTGACAACTGTTATATATTGAAAAAAGAAAATATCAGCATAACGGGAGTAGTAGTATTTTAATTTGTGAAGTCAAGTTATCCAACCCGCTGGGCATGAACCCATCGCTCTACCCACTTAGATATGTGTGCATCCTTTTGAATTTACATATGCTTGTATACATGTATATGAGCCTAGAAACAGTAAGTACGTGGCCGGGTGCAGTGGCTCATGCCTGCAATCCCAGCACTTTGGGAAGCCAAGACAGGCAGATTACTTGAGGTCAGGAGTTTGAGACCAACATGGCGAAACCCTGTCTTTACCAAAAATGCAAAAATTAGCTGGGTGTGATGGCAGGTGCCTGTAATCCCAGCTACTTGGGAGGCTGAGGCACAAGAATCGCTAGAACCCGGGAGGCAGAGGTTGCAGTGGGCTGAGATCACAACAGTATACTCCAGCCTCGGCAACACAGTGAGATTCTGTCTCAAAAAAAAAAAAAGAAAGAAAGAAAGAAAAAAAGAAAGAAACAGCAAGGATGCACTGGATAGTTTTTTCTTCATACCTCTTGTGATGGCATACTTTCATAATTACAATTATATTTTATTTTTTGAGACAGAATTTCACTCGTCGCCCAGGCTGGAGTGCAATGGCACCATCTCCGCTCACTGCAACCTCTGCCTCCCAGGTTCAAGCGATTCTCCTGCCTCAGCCTCCCAAGTAACTGGGATTACAGGGCACCCACCACCACGCCTGGCTAATTTTGTATTTTTAGTAGAGGTGGGGTTTCACCATGTTGGCCAGGCTGGTCTCGAACTCCTGACCTCAGGTGATCTGCCTGCCTTGGCCTCCCAAAGTGCTAGGATTATAGGTTTGAGCCACCACACCTGGCCTGATAATTATTTTCGTAATTAAAAAAATACTTAATAAAGGACACTTTCGAAATAACCAAAAACCTTTTCAAAGGAAGAAAAGAAAAAGAAGCAAGTTAGTGGTTCTTTCTCAAGGGCCGAGGGGTTGTTTCTATTTCTGCCAGAAGAGAATCTGGTCACCTGCCTCGATGGACTTTAACACAGTGTTAAAGAAGTTACGATTGAGCTAAAAACGGAAATGGTAAGAGGGGATGTGAGTAGCCAGAGCTTGCTGCGGGCCAGACTCGTCCTGGTCTGTGTGAGTTTTAGCCAGAAGAGCTAAGCTGCAAGAGCTCGTTCTCACGCTGGCCTCTTTCTTCAAGGGGCTTATCTTTCAAAGGCAGGGCCTGGCTGATCAAGGATCTAGACAGGGTTTGTGTCCTTCTTGTCCAGCCCACAATTGGACTGTCATTGTAGCTTCCATGAAGGGTCCTAGGAGTTCTATAAACTTGAGGTTAAACGCTGGCCAGTGCACAGAGACCTGGGAACAACCTTCCCAAAGCAACCCTTTAACAAATACTTTCTGCTTTAGAGGGAGGAGGACCAGGAGGAAGGGAAGGACACACACAGCATTAAGTGGCTATGGATATTTGATCAAACAGTTGTGATTAGAGCATTTGACAGAAAATTAACAAAAGATTTTGTTTTCCTACCACTTGGGATTTGTCTGGCTGCCTGTGCGGGAATTCCAGATGCGTTTGGATCACTGTGATTGTGTAAATCCTGCTGATCTTTAAAAAGAGTTCCTTAGGATTCAGGGGTGGAACACGGAGGAGCTCCCGTCATCCTGACTTTCCACCACTCAAAATGGAACAGGGAACTCACGGGCCTCCTGTGCATTCTGCCTTTCCATCTCCCAACATTTTTCTTCCCTACTAATTTACCATATCACAAGGAAGTTATAGATATTGAATCAAAGTGCATCGCTGTCATCAGATTTCATCTTGAGACTATTTCTTCCACTAGAGAGTATAGTTCTGTAAAGGGCTCTGATCTATTGAGCAACCCGAACCCAGAAAATTCACATAGATACTGCCTAACCACGGCAAAGGCATGAGCGCATTCGCCGAAAAGGTCTGGTGATAACTTCTGATAAATATTAGGCCACTTGCAGCTCATCCCTTTGGATGTGTAGTTTGTTTTGTTTTAGTCTAAGAATCCTATATAGATATAACAGGAGAACAGAAATGTTTCTGGACCCACCTCTTCCTAATCTTACAGAAAAAGCAATGAGTCTTTAGGAAAGTATGGAGTCATTCAGACACAGTAAAATGCTAGTTAATTTTGGGGAAATTTGCATTTTTAAACATAAAAATTTGACAGATTCTTCTGAAATTACTAGACTTGCATAGATGAAAAGCGTCAAGTTACAGGACTTGAGTGATTGAGGCTGTGCATCCCTTCACTTTTCCTTGTACAACATATTTCGTTTCTTTAATTTCTCTTTTCATACTTTAAGAAGGTGCCTTGAAGATCACATCTGACACCTACTAGGCATTCACTATATAATTGTCATATGAGGATATGCCATGACAATGAAGTCATATGTTTAGTCGGGTTAGGCTAAATTATGTTGTCATAACTAATAACTCTAAAATTTCGGTGGCTTAGCACAAATATTTTTTGCTCACTATAAACTCTCATGTGAATTGACAGGGGGTTTCCATATCTAGTGGTTGGTGAGTCCCTTCAACTTGTGAGGCCATCATCTCCACACTTGACTTTCAGAGTTGTTCTAGCAAGAGATAAGAAAGATGAAAGAGACACACTGGCTCCCAAGAGCCTTGCAATGGAAATGGTACATCAATTCCTCTCATATTCCTGTTTGCCGGATGCAATCATGTGCCCCAGACCCCAAAATATGGAAGTATGGGAGATGCAGGGAGCCCAGGAATATTCAGTGAGCACTAATGGCCTCTGCTGCCCTTGGTTTTTAGGAGACAGAGAGGTGTAAATTAAAAACCAACGCAATGTTTTCCACTTTTATTTATCTAGGCTTCATTACAACTAGTCTTGCAAGGGACTTTGTGGGGAAAATGTTTTGCTTTTCATGGTGAAACAAATTTGGCAAATGCTGTGTATTATATTTACCTCATCCAATTTATGATGTGCAATTATTTACTAAAGGTTTTGAAAAGTTCAGCATCAAAGAAACTAGTTATAAAAGACAAGAAATCAAGCTGTGAATCTAATTTATTTATTTGATAAATATTTTTTGAACACCTAGTATTAATATTTGCCAGGTATTGAGCTAGACTTTTGGGGGGAATTAGATGAATAAGGCCTTTTTCTTATCCACCTGGAGACTAATTCCAGGGAAGGGGTATAAAGTAATTGCCTAAGTGTACTTTCATTACAACAGGTGACGCATATATTACCTATTCGCCAATGGGTGTCTGTATCTTTTTGTGCCAAAGCAAGTTCTATAACTCACTTGAACACATTTGGGTTGTTATTTTGCAATCTATTCACATCCTGTAGTAGGCGGGCAATTTAAAACTACAGTGACACCAGTTTACTTTCTAGTAGTTGGCATTTTCCTTAACAGTATACACTGTAAAACATCTATGTTTTAAAGATCAAATACTGGCCAGGGGCGGTGGCTCAAGCCTGTAATCCCAGCACTTTGGGAGGCCGCGGCAGGTGGATCACCTGAGGTCAGGAGTTTGAGACCAGCCTGGCCAACATGGTGAAACCCTGTCTCTACTAAAAATACAAAAATTAGCTGGGCGTGGTGGCGTGCACCTGCAGTCCCAGCTACCCGGGAGGCTGAAGCAAGAGAATCCCTGCAACCCAGGAGGCAGGGGCTGCAGTGAGCCAAGATCCCACCATTGAACTCCAGCCTGGGTGACAGAGCGAGACTCTGTCTCAAAACAAAACGAAACAAACAAAAAAAGTTAAAATATCATACGATGCTAATCACATAACAACACATAGTAGTGTGACACAAGTTTTAAAAATTAGAACAGTGGTGCGTTCTTTTAATAAAAAATATTAAACAACCCCAAAGAAAATATACATTAATTCTTAGATTTTTGCCTGCAACCATTAGTCTAATTTTCCTGGTATAACTTTCTGGAAGAAACTACTGTTACCGGTTTTTTCCAGAGATACTTTGTGTATATACTATATTACACATACATACATAAAATATCCCTTTTATTACATATAAAAATTTGTAGTATTCTTTCATTTTTATCATGTATATGTATCTCTTTTTAAAACATAAATATTAAACTGTCATAAGTTCTAGTCTACACTGTCTAAAATAAAGTTTAAAATATATCTAGAATTGCATTCTGTGTGCATACATGTGTGTGACTATACATACACAACTCATACACCCTGGGTGTACCACAATTTATGTAACTAGCTCCCTACTGATCGTCATTCAAGTCAAATGGTTTCTAGAGAAGTTTATTTTTTAAAAACTTCATGTGTATGAATCTTTTAAAAAGCAGCCAAAGTAAGCTAATGCATCCCTAAAAATGTGGTTCTTGTGAGACATTTTTAACACTCCAGTGGGTTTTTAAAAGGATACAAGCCTACAGCTAGACAGGACGGATAGGTTCTGGTGTTCCACAGCTCTGTAGGGTGCCTGTGGTTAACGGTAAAATATGATATAGTTCCAAATAGCAAGGAGGATTTTGAATGCTCCCAATACAAAGAAACGATAAAAGTTTGAGATGATGGATATGCGAATTATTGTGATCTGATCCCTACATTACACACACCATAACAATGGTGTGCACTCCATGAATATGTACATATTTATGAACATACTATGCGTCAATTAAAAAAAGCTTTTAAATAAAAAGTTAAAATTCTGGATTAAAAAAATTCATAAGGGCCAGGCACAGTGGCTCACACCTGTAATCCCAGCACTTTGGGAGGCAGCGGTGGATGGATCTCCTGAGGTCAGGAGTTTGAGAACAACCTGGCCAACACGGCGAAACCCCGTTTCTACTAAAAATACAAAAATTGGCTGGGCGTGGTGGCAGACGCCTGTACTCCCAGCTACTTGGGATGCTGAGGCAGGAGGATCGCTAGAACCCAGGAGGCAGAGGTTGCAGTGAGAAAAGATCGTGCGATTGCACTCCAGCCTGGGTGACAAGAGCGAAACTCTGTCTCAAAAAACAAAACAAAACAAAAAGTAAGAATATAACCTAAGAGTTTGCTTCACATCTGTGTGTATATGTATGGATGTTTGTGCAACTTAAAAATATGTGGCTATTTTATCTCTTTAAAGGTTAATTAGTTTAGATGTTAGGCTTACTAAGAGATAGTGTTCAAGATTCATCCGTTTCTGAATTCATAGAAATACACCCTGGACATAGCATGGACATACGCTGATGCATGGAAATAACTACTGGTGATAGTTCTACAGCCTTGGTGGGAGTTTTACAAAGGTGTTAATTTTGTTGATTATATCCAAAATTATTAATACTTTCTGCATTGCTATGAAAACGTGTAGCACTGGGAACACAGATATTTAGGGAAAAGGGTGAATATGTTTCGCTGTGGAAATTCAGTGCTGGTAGAAAAAGGGAGCAGAAAGAATGTTACTGGTATCTCCTCCAAGACGAAGCCAGCTGCCTGGAAACACTGAAGGAGGACTGGGGCCAGAGATCTTCCACCTGCCGGGCAACCCCCAGTGACTCCCATCTTCAAAGTGATTTACGAACTTTAATGGAGACTCACAAGAGCCCCAGAAGGCAGAGAGGTTATAATTACCCCATTTACAAATGGGAGATGGAGACACAAATAGGTTAAGTGCTTTGCCGCAGGCGCCCCGCAGTTGCTTCTGGAGTTCCACAGCAGAGGGGCCTGCTTCCCCAGCTCGCTCACACCCCAGCCCTGGGTGACCTTTCTCGCCTTCCCAGGGACTCTATCACTGTCCTGCAGAGACCAGCACTGTATCAGAAAGCACAGGGCCAGGTCTCCACTAGGAGAGAAAGGGAGAGAATTAGGGTCAGAGGAGAGGTAATTCAGACTCCACTGCAGGCATTCTCATTAGGAGTCTAAGCGCCAAGGCTGAATCTGTCTTTCCGTATAGATATGCACCCCGTGGACATTCAAGAACCTGCTGGTAATCATATCAATTACCCAGATTATAAAGGCAATGAGTATCCTTTCCCCTTAGCTATTTAGGTAATCATCGGATTTGAATTTTCCAAAGACTTGGCTGAATCCAGATTTCAAACTAAAACAAAGGTTTTCTCTCATCACCCACCTGGTGGTTAATTTCTTCCAGGATGTCACTTTAAAATGCAAAGCAGAGAGTTGAGAAAATTGCATGACTACCAGAAAAGAATATATAGACTGGCATCTGGCAATTGGGATTACGCTGAGCCAAGAAATGGATAATTGAACCTATCTCAATCTTTGTCCGAATCTTAGAACATTCAGATATAATAGTTGTTAATATTGCTGGAATTTCTGAAAGTGAAAAACTACGTAAAAGAAAGTGCAAAGAGCAACTTTTTAATAAATAAATATAATTTATTCATTTGCTAGCAGCTAGGGAGAGGGTAAGTGTCGGGAAGGATCGCAATCGGAGAGAAAGTAGATTTTTTTCTTTCTTTCTTTTTTTTTTTTAGAAAACAGTGCTTTATTATAGCTCCAGAATTAATAAATAACCTGAAACCAACTGCCTATAATCTACAACAGTGGGGACCACAAATGGGCAAACTAAAGGAAGGACCACGACGATGGGACTTGGACACACACATCACTTAGGGAGGCAAATCTAGAAGTCCCCCTATCACACTGCCTTCCAACAGACACCCAGCACAATTATTCCTGTTTCAGAGATAGCACCCAAAGACAAAGGCCAGAGCTTATCATATAAATGCCTTGTTTGCCATTGTCACGTTGTATTTTCCTTATAACAACAAATAGTTAACAAAAAATAAGAACTACCGCAGAAAATGATAACAAAAGACTAAAATGATTGCTATTTTTTTCCCACCTATATTTTGGGAGGTTTAGAATTTATATACGTTTCACTGAGCTCTCTGCTTCTTTCTCTTTCCCTGAACTCCTAACCCACTGAATAACCTTCAGTGTGTATTTAAATTTTCATTTTCTCTTGAAGTGTTCTGGTTACGTCTGCAGATGTTGAAATTGCTTTACAAAAATGTACACATCTCTAGTATTAAAAAATGCTTTTTAAAACTCTCAATAAAAAAAATTAATTCCTCTTATATTTGTACATAGATTACTCAGAAAGTTCCTTTAGAAATAAATTCCAGTGACACTGATTTTTTTTTTTTTTTTTTTTTTTTTTTTGCAGTTTTATTTCAATGAAAAATCTCGCTGCTTTTTTTCTTGTATTTGATTGCCCAACATTTTGTTCCTTTTCTTCTCTGGTTGGCTGCTGGGTGTGGTGCAGGCTCCTGCTTCATCATTTTGCATTCTCTCCTTGGTCCTAGGTGTTCTTTCAGCCAGGACCAGGGCCTTCCTGCCCCAGCATAGCTCATCCACCTGTGGGTCCAGCAACTCCGTCTGTCCTCAGCATGCTTTTTGAACACTAGCTCACTTCAGAGCCGTAAATGCCGAGGTATGTGAGTTAATCCAGTCTCCCTGGCTGATAGAATCCATGACAGGATCACAAGCTGCAGGGTAATAAACATCATTTGGGTGCTAATAAATTTCAAGCTTTGAAAGTAGGTGTTTATGTCTAGCAAGAGATACTGTTGGCAGAAGGGAACTTTCTTGGGGTGTCTGTACACTGTTTTGTAGGAGCTGAGGTTTCAGGTAGAAAGGACAGGGAGTTATTTGGTAGCAAGAGCCTTGGGCCTACCCAACTGACTTTCCCATTCCAGTCACAGCTCTGCTCCTGCTGTTTCATTCCTCTTTGAGCTCCATAGTTTGTAGCTGGCTCTGTCTATCTGTAAAGGGAGACCAACTTAAGCATTGATTTCCTGGGGAAAGGGGTCTCAATTTTTGTTACATTCCATTTTTTTTTTTTTTGAGACAGAGTCTTGCTCTGTTGCCCAGGCTGGAGTGCAACGGCAGGATCTCGGCTCACTGCAACCTCCGCCTCCTGGGTTCAAGCGATTCTCCTGCCTCAGACTCCCAAGTAGCTGGGGTTATAGGTGTGCACTACCACGCCCGGCTAATTTTAGTATTTTTAGTAGAGACGGGGTTTCACCATGTTGGCCAGGCTGGTCTTGAACTCCTGACCTCAGGTGTTCCACCCGCCTCGGCCTCCCAAAGTGCTGGGATTACAGGTGTGAGCCACCACACCTGACCTTTTTATTACATTCTTTACCCGTCTTTAGTCTCCCCCTTGCATGTCCCCCTCCTCATGTGATATAATTTTGGAACTTTGATTTTTCTATCCAATATTTTCAATTGGATTAGAGAATAAAATATGTAGAATTTTGTTCTTTGGATGTCTTTAAAAAGAGGGTAAATTCTTGTTTTGGTTGGTCTCTATGGTGTGATCTGACATGTTCAATTAACTGCTCAGAAAGGACTAATAATTTCTGAATCATCTTTAGCTTATTCAAGACTCTTCCGTGATAAGAGAGATGCAAAAGAAAGAGATGGCACAGACTTGCAATCTAGCTGGGTAGGAAAGAACTGGAAGTATGAAAAATGAAAAAGGAAGCCCAGGGTTGCTTGGGGTGCAGCCCGCCCTGTCGGTGTGGGTGTGTTCTTTCTAGGCGGAGGGCACATGAGGGCATACAGCCTGGTTTCACCAACTAGGTGCAAGGAGCTCCATTTTTGTGCTAATTCAGTCCACTACTTGAAAAGGACAAGAACATACTACCAGAAGCCAGTTTAGTAATTTCACCTTTCTTATCATCCTTCCTACCTTGTTTGTGTCCTAGAGATGGCAGTAAGGATTGGTTAGTGTTGGAGGGTGGCTGCTTTGAGATGCTTCTACTTTCCTTTCTCCATCAGTGACCCTTTCATTCTGATGCACTCACCTTTGCGCTAAAAGTCTCTGTTAGACAGCCATGCCCATGTGTTCCCTGCCCTCCAGTTTGGAAGGGCTGCTAAGTTAATAGGTGAATGTCAAATCAGTTCCTTGGCATCTGATTGTTATATAATGAGTTTTGTGGCCAGAGGGTGAAAAGAGAGTATATAGGCAGTGTACGTCAGTCCTCTGTGAAATGCTCTGGGTGACCCCGGTGGAACTACTTCTTTATTTTCAAGGGAGGTGAAGTGGTGCAGCTGCCACCAGCATGAAGTTTCTCCCAGTGAGAAGTATGTGGGTAAATGACAGCTCCCACCTTCAACTTTTGCCCAGTTGCTGAATGTCCCCTCCCTTTATGGAATATATACCTGACACCCTGATGGATGCTTCTCCCTGCAGGTACCGTGAGTAATGAGTCTGCAGCTGATTAAATCACGGGCTTCCCATATCTTTCTTATTAGTTGTGCAGCGCAGTTCCTTGAGCTGACAGCTGTACAATAGCACCTTTTAAACCTTTCCTGGTTTCATGCCAGAAAACTTATCTTTTAACGATTTTGCACCCACCTCCCAACTCCCAGAGCAAGTAGAGAAAGGGAGTATGTTTTGAAAGAAATTCCAAGCTTCTTTTGTGTATTTTCTCGCCTGGCAGTCCAGTTTGTAACTGATTAAAAGCATCACAGAAAACAGTTACAGGACGTCTACATGAAGTCCAAGTTCATCATGTTTTAACACTGCTATAAAATACTTTTTTGAATGTTTACTATGTGTCAGGCACTATGCTCGGTGCTGGGGATAGCAGGTTAGCACAAACTGTTTTGTTTTAGGCATTCTTTGTGATTTTAGCCATCTAAATTGCACGCTGTGACTATGAAGTAGGTAGTTCATGTCTGTTTTGTTGCTTTGAAAAAGATCCCATACTAAAAGGTACAGAACAAAATCTTTTTTTCCTCTATTTTCCATAACCCGGTAGATACTACTCTATAAAACTCTTTTTGTACAATTTCTTGAGAACCTTGTTACTCTCAGGAATCACCACCCTCAGTTAACCGGGCTCTTCCTAAATAATTATTTGCTTTGATTTGATGGGCACTGTGGAGTCTGGAACAGTGATGTTTCCCTATTTTCAGAGATATTTAAAGCTATGGAGACACCAAGGTGGTATAACATACATTTTTTTTCTCCTAACATTATTTCTGATCTCATTTATTTTCCTTCTTGATTACCTTTTGTGTGATTTTCACACTTATTTAATTTTTCCCATATTCAGTACAATTTTATTACCTATAGTCCCCATGTTGTTCATTTGATATCTGCACTTGTTCATCCTATACCTCTGCTAATTTGTATTTTCTGATCTACATCTTCCCATTTCCTATTCTGTCCCGTCCCCTCTCCAGCTCCCCTCTCTGCAGAGAGCCATTTCCATTGCTAAATAAAATTCTCTGCCTTCACCATCCTTCAAGTGTCCGCACAACCTCATTCTTCTTGGATGCTGGACAAGAGCTTGGTACCCACGCAACGAGGCAAGGGGCCAACTGAGCTGATAACACACTACTGTTTATGGACAGTGGAGCTAAGACAGCATTGTAACACAGCCTTTGGGGCTTGGGGGTCGAAGGCATCCCCACTAGGGTGCCACCTCAGGCCGAGTAAACAGAGCTTGGTCCTGCTGGGGCCCTGAGCGACCAACAAGGTCCTGCACTTGCTCACCTGCACCTGGTCCGCCCATGTGCGGCGCCTGGAGAAGCCGACCGGGTCCGGCACTCGCTGACTCATGCCTGGTCTGGCTGTGCATGAAGCCTGCTCCTGTGTGGACTCCCAGAGCGCCGGCCGAGTCCTGCACTAGCTGGCTCACATGCTCCCTCCTGCAAGGGGCTGAGCGTGGTGGGCTGAGTAAACGTTTGCGCCCGTCATGAGTCCAAAGAAGGTGCTGGGAAAAATCCTGCATCATTTTCTATTTTTAATTTATCTAGCAACCTTTAGACTGTTTTCCATAATGGCTGTGGCACCGTACGTTCCCGCCAACAGCGTATCAAAGTTCTCCTTTTCTCATGCCCTCACAAACGTTTGTTGTCTTTTGACTCTAATAACAGCCATCCTAATGGGCATGGGGTCGTATCTCACAGGGGCTTTGGTTTGCATTTCCCTGGTGATTAATGATGTTGAGCACCTTTTCATATACCTTTTGGTCATTTTTATGTCCTTGGGAGACATAGCTGTTCAGATTTTTGCCCATTTTTAAATTTGTTTTTGTTTTTCTACTATTGAGTTTTATAAGTACTTTATACATTTTTTATTTTAACCCCTTATCAGATATATGATTTTCAAATACGTTTTCCCTATCGTTAGGCTGCCCTTCTATTTTGTGAATTGTTTCTTTTGCTGTGCGGATGCTTTTTAGTTTGATAGAGTACCATTTATTTATTTTTGTTTTTGTGGCCTGAGCTTTTGGTGTGATACCCAACAAATCATTGCCAAGGTCAATGTCCAGGCACTTTTCCCTTATATTCTCTTCCCAGGGGTTTTATAGTTTCTGGTCTTGTATTTTGGTCTTTTATCCATTTCGAATTTATTTTTGTGTATGTTATCAGATAATAGTCCAATTTCATTCTTTTGTATATAAAAATCCAGTGTTCCCAGCACAGTTTATTGAAAAGACTATCATTTCCCCATTGTGTCCTCCTGGTGCTCTTGTAAAAAGTTGGTTTGCTTTGATTTTATGAGGACTGTGAGGTTTGGAACTATTGTGTTTCCCTGTTTGCAGAGATGTTGAGATATACAAAGCTATGGAGACATCAAGATGTTATAACATACATTTTTTCCCCTAGTAACACTATTTCTGACTTTATTTATTTTACCTTACATATTTCCCTGTTTTATTTTCTCATTTTTTAATCTTATAGAAGTATCTATACACATTTTAATAAATTCTTTTAATAAATAAAAAAATTTAAAAAAATTCTTTAAATAAATTTAATAAATTCTCAAATTCTTTTAGGAACAGGGTGGAAATATTCATAAGTAAATTAATAAAATACGAAAAAAATACACCCGAGAAAACAAGCCAGATATGTTTATGCTAGAAACTTTCTGGAGGTTTTAAGAATTTATCTAGACAGAGAGGTGGGAGAAGGGAGGGCATTGGAAAAATAGCTAATGCATGCTGAGCTTAATATCTAGGTGATGGATTGATAGGTGCAGCAGATCACCATGGCACACATTTACCTATGTAACAAGCTTGCACGTTCCGCACATGTACCCTAGAACTTAAAACAAAATGAAATAATAATTTAAAAACCTTTAACATATTTGATAGGCTTCCCCAAATCAAATTTCAGCTTCAAGATTGTCTTTGCTGACCTGTAACTTTGGGAGGCTACAGAAGGCTCCTGAAGCATCCAAAAGAGGTAAACAGGGCTATTGGGCTTGTTAAGTTACTTGGCAAGCATTGTCAGAATAAAAGACAATATTTAACCTTCTTCAGGTTATATTTTAGTGTATGTCATCAATATATTCCAAAAATATATGGGATTTCTAAAATTCTAATATGTCTGAGTATATGCTATCAATCATAATTATGGTTATTATGTTAAGTTATTGTGGACCACAGAAATAACCAAATTCCCTTGTCAATTGTGTCTTTAACTGTAACTTTATTTTTATTTTTATTTTTTTTTTGAGATGGAGTCTCGCTCTGTCACTCAGGCTGAAGTGCAGTGGCACAATCTTGACTCACTGCAACCTCCTCCTCCCAGGTTCAAGTGATTCTCTTGCCTCAGCCTCCTGAGTAGCTGGGATTATAGGTGCCTGCCACTGGGCCTGGCTAATTTTTGTATTTTTAGTAGAGATGGTGTTTTGCCACGTTGGCCAGGCTGGTCTCAAACTCCTGACCTCAGGTGATTCATCCGCCTTGGCCACCCAAAGTGCTGGGATTACAGGCATGAGCCACTGCGCCCTGCCAACTGTAACTATTTCAAGTCATTTCCACAGTTAATTGCTTAATGCTGATGCAGTTTCTGAAAACTTCACAAGCACGCAGAAATCCTAGAATATGGTGTCTTTTAGGCGGTTCATGAAAGGATGGGAAGGACCTGAAAAACTCTTGAACACGGGTTTCTAATAACTTTAGCATCGTATCATGGGTAAGAATTCCCTGTGAATTCCCCAATTCCACAAGAATCGGACTGGGTAACAATTCCTGAAACTTAAATTAAAACACTGACTGGTTTATAGAACTGCCAACCCAAATAGAACAAAAATTAATTGAATACCAAGGAAATACTTTGCCAGATTTTTATGCTAAGTCTCCTAAAACTAAAATTGTTTAGATATACAACTTGAATGAACTCCATGGTCTAAGTTAAATTACCTATGCTAACCCCTCAGTTATCAGTGCTATACACCTAATTTGGAGAAACAACTGGTATTCAAGAGGATATAGGTCTAATGTTAAGTAAGCAGGAACTCATGGAGAACCAAAACAGCTGTCTTGTCCTTCCTGAGTCCGTCAATGAAGACTTTTTCCGTGACTCATCATGGAAAAGATAAAATGACCCAAATTAAATATATTGGTGTGGTGACTTATAAATTGCTAGAACAGTTTATAACCAATGTTTGATTTGTCAAATCCATATTCCTGGGAAAACAATCAAAGCTTCAGGTATGTTTGGTTATCTGATATGGGCCATTTAAAGATTTATAAAGGGATTTCATTTAATTGTCATTTTCAATGCATGTTTTCTGGTTGCATAAAAGCTCTCCCATGCCGGCGGGCTGTTGTTGTAATGGTAGATTATTATGGTACAGTGTGTTTTCCCCAGGTAAAGAAAACTTTTTAAGGTTCACTGAGGACAGTCAATCTCTTCACAATGAAGAACGCGAAGACTGGATCTTCTGAGAACATCAGAGAAAGACTGCCCTTGCCATCCACACTGCAACAAAACTGCGGAACCTTCAACTTTGGGTTCTTAATCTCACAACTGAGAAGGGTCCCTCACAATCTTAGAACTCTTAAGGAAAAGCTAATCAGGAAAGTGTTTCCCAAGAAGAAGATGGCATCCTTGATGTGAACAGCTTTTCCCAAGATCATGGATCAAGACTTCTCTGCTATTATAAGACTCTTATCTTTGAATATTTTTCCTTATCTATGCCTCTGTGAATAATAGAAATGAAAAGAGGGTCTGTTGTGCAAACTTATGGGCTCTGTGTTTTTTGTGAAGGATTTTGCAGCCAGCCTTATACATGGATAAACTTATACTTTGATAGATAAAAGATAAAGGCCCAATGCAGGTGAGAAACTTTAGTGGTACATATGTTGCCTCATAATCAGTCAGAAACAGAACATCAATTCACTCCTCTTAACCCACATCATGAGTTAAAGAGAACCTTGCCAGGAGGCATTCAATCCTTTTTTTTTTTTTTGAGACAGAGTCTCACTCTGTCGCTCAGGCTGGAGTGCAGTGACGTGATCTTGGCTCGCTACAACCTCTGCCTCCCGAGTTCAAGCAATTCTCTGCCTCAGCCTCCTGAGTAGCTGGGATTACAGGCACCCACCATCATGCCTGGCTAATTTTTATATTTTTAGTAGAGACAGGGTATTCAATCTTTTAGAAGGCTATCATTTGTTATGTCTTTTTTCCATGGTTTGGAATAAAAGAAGCAATGATTAGAAATGTATCCCTCGTGATAGGCTCTATAGCAGATTCTACCGTAAAGGCCATGGTTACACAACGGACTTCACATTCTCTTATGAAAGTTATGCTAAATAATAGAATTGGCTAAACAGAAAAGGTTCTGTGCAGCTGCTGGCACTGATGGCCTATGGAGAAATACATCAGGTATTATAGGGATTCAGCGGTAGGGGATTAATGAAAAGACCGCTTACTTAAGCGCATAGACTCTTTATCTAACTTACTCTTTGATCTATTTGATTTTAGGTGGTTTGGTTTGTGGGGACCCTGGGTAAGGAGCATACGCCAAACTCTTGGTATTATCCTCCAGATAGTCATAATAGTAGTCTCCCTGGTGTGCTGTGTTCTCTTAAATGTTTTAAATGTTTGCACACAGCCATCTCTAGAATGCCAAATGGTCTCTCTTCAACTGGAATGCCAAGAGCTGAAAGAAATGTATGATCATGAGGACACCTTAATCTGTGGATGACATGCTGAGATTGGAAACCCAAAATGATGGTAACTGAGAGTGGTGCCAAGGCCCTAGGTTTTAGTCACACTCTCACCTAAGTGAGAACCTGACCAAAAAGGGGTCATTTTTTTTGAACCAAATTACAGAAGGCCATTGTTTTGGCCTGAACTCATGCACTAGGCCCCAACAAACCAAACCAAACCAAACCAAAATGGAGTCACTCATGCTGAATATGACATAACCAAACCAAGACTTTAAGGAAGCACATAGATCCTAGAACAGACCAGGTTTTGTTTTTCTCCTGTGAACAGGACGTTCCAGCATAAGGAGGTACCCTCTCCTCAAGTCCTTGTTCGTATCTTTGCAAAACTTACTGTTCTACTATTTCCCAGTGGGTTTCCAGACAAATAAATACATTTACAGTGGTGATAGTGACATCAATGACTAAAGTTTTGGCCAATCTCTCAAAATTGAGAAAATGACCAAAAGGGGCCAATTGTTAAAGCAAAATAAATGTGGCCTGAGGAGGCCTGCATCCTTCTATATTTGAGTCCTTGTAGATGAACTACAACCGAACTTAATAGGCAGACAAGATTGAAAACCTAACTTAGGAGTCTGCACCCATAACAATAGCTGAGTCTTGGCCAATCCCAGCAGCTGTACTTTGTACTTCAGCCACTCATACATTGCTGAGTGTTCAAACTGTGTTCAAATAAAGCAAACGCTGAGCTGTCACCAATCCAGTTGTTTCTGTACCTCACTTCCGATTTCTGCATGACACTTCCCTTTTGTCTATAAATCTTCTTCCATCACATGCCTTTGTGGGAGAGTCTCTGAATCTGCTGTGATTCTGGAGGCTGCCTGATTCGTGAATGGTTCATTGCTCAATTAAACTCCTTTAAATTAAAAAAAAAAAGAATTTATCTAGACAATTTTGTTGTTCTACAGTTCTCCAAGTAAAGAGCTCATATATTTCCAGAGAGTTTTCTCTGGTTAAGGTGGACTATCAATATATCTAGTTTATTTCTGAGAATGTTCTACATTTAATTTTGTTGGGGTTTGTGTGTATAGAATAAGACAGTAATTTATCTCAACTTAAATTATAAAAGCTATACAAATCCCAGTTAAAAATTTTCACGCAGCATAGGAAGTGGAATTAAGTGCTAAATTATAGTCTCTTGACTTCCACAGTCCTCTAAATTTCATTCCTCATTGTGTGTAACACTATAGACTTTTCTATGCACTTATAAGAATGCTTATGGATTCTACATATATTTTATATATTCAAAGTACATAGATGCTTTCATGCTACCTGAATGAATTGCACGCTTCTGTGAAGTAGGCTTTTTAAAGTTGATAGTACCTGGACTTTTTTTTCATGTCTGTATAAACAATTCTCTTTTATTCTTTTTTGTTTTCAAATGGAGTTGTGCTCTTGTTGCCCAGGCTGGAGTGCAGTGGCGCCATCTTGGCTCATTGCAACCTCTGCCTCCTGGATTCAAGTGATTCTCCTGCCTCAGCCTCCCAAGTAGCTGGGTGGTGCATGCCACCACGCCCAGCTAACTTTTTGTGTCTAGTAGAGACAGGGTTTCACCGTGTTGGTCAGGCTAGTCTTGAACTCCTGATCTTAGGTGACCATGGCCTCCCAAAGTGCTGGGATTACAGGTGTGAGCCATCACTACCGGCCCTCTTTTATTCTTTATGTAGCTGTTTAGTATTTCATTATATGAATATTTCCTACCTTATTTGACTACTCTCCAATTAATGGGCACTTAGGACTCATCCACACCTCCCTTCTTTTTGTAAGCAAACACTGCTTAACAAATATCCTTGTTCATAAAAATTTTAGACACTTGTGAGAAAGATGTATTTCTAAAAATATACTTGCCAGGTATGTGCTTTAAAATTTTGCACAGATATTACCAAATAGCTTCCCATATGATATTCTCCAAAAAGAATTATGTCAATCATATCATTCTCTAACAAAGAATGGATATAGTCAAACTTTTTTCCCCATATGATAAGTGGAAAAATGATATTTACTATTTTCATATTAATTTTATTATTATGAGTGAGTTTGAGCACCTTCATTTATTAACTATGTTTTTTGATTTTTTTTTCTCTGCACTGTGTTTTTAGACTCTTTATGCATTTTTCTCTTATTGGATTGTCCAGCTTTTTCTTCTTGTAAAGAGAAATCTTACGTTAATTTTCTATTTCTCATGGTATGCTGTAAATTTTTAAATCATGGTTGATCATGTGCTTTATAAACACACACACACACACACACACACATACACATACACACACAGTTTTTGGTCTTATATTTTGGTGATAGTGGCTATGGCCACTATGACTCTCTTTCTCTCTCTATATATGTGTGTATATATGTGTAAAAAATATATATGTATTATATATATGTTTATCCTCCCCATATGAAATTTCTTTTTTATAGTTGAGTTTATGAATTTTTTTTTTTTTTTTTTTTTTTTTGAGACAGAGTTTCGCTCTTGTTGCCCAGGCTGGAGTGCAATGGCTCGATCTTGGCTTACTGCAACCTCCGCCTCCTGAATTCAAGCAATTCTCCTACCTCAGCCTCCTGAGTAGCTGGGATTACAGGCATGTGCCTCCATGCCCAGCTAATTTTGTATTTTTAGTAGGGACAGGGTTTCACCATGTTGGTCAGACTAGTCTCAAACTCTTGACCTCAAGTGATCCCCCTACCTCAGACTCCCAAAGTGCTGGGATTACAGGCGTGAGCCACTGTGCCCCCACCAAGTTTATCAATTTTTTATGGTGTCTTTTTTCATCATGCTTATCTCTCCCCAACAAAACTGTAAGCATGTTTTGTCATGCTTTTACTGCTACTTTTTCTGGTTTAATTTTTTTTTAACGTTAGTTCTTTAACCCCTTAAGGATTAATTTAACTCAAAAAGTGAGGTATGAATTGAGTGCTTTTTCTAACTGGCTTGTTTTTCCAATACTATCTTTTTTTGATTTTGAAAGACCGCCATCTTTTTTTCTAGGCATTGTAATCTATGCCATCGATCTGTCTCTCTGTTCTTGGCTCTGGTACTGGAAAGGTTTAATTATTTTTAGTTTTAAAATGTATTAGACTGTGTGCAGCTTGTTCGAGTGAAATTATTTGCCTATGCTTGGAGCTTCCATGAGACCCAGGGCAATCTGGTAGTGTGGGAAGTGGGGTAGGATGAATGAGCTAAAATTACTCGTTTGGGCTCTATGTACCTCTAGAACACGAGCCACTGGAGTGAACAGCCAAGTTCTACTACTATTACATATGTATTTCAAACTTTGCAAAGTGCATTCCTATGTACTGTCTCTTTAATCCTAACAACAGCCTCATAAGGTAGAGGTTGCTATTCCTATTTTTGCAAAATGTCTTACATTGAGGTCTGAGATTTGATGAGCATCATACAGCTCCAAAGTGGCACAGCCCAGATTCCAACCCCAGGTCCTCCCCCAAACCACAACTGTACCATTTTCAGGATGAATACTGGATCCTCCACTCAGCCTTGGCCATGCCACGAGGAGTTCCTTCTTCAGCTTGGAGCAGGTGATTCCTCAGCTGAACCCACGACTTTATTTGTGACTTCTGTTCAGTTAATCCCCAAACACCCTTTGGAAAATGTCCTCTTTGGCCGGACATCGTGGCTCATGGCTGTAATCCCAGCACTTTGGGAAGGCCGAGGCAGGTGGATCACTTGACGTCAGGTCAGGAGTTTGAGACCATCCTGGCCAACATGGTGAAACCCAATTTCTACTAAATATACAAAAATTAGCTGGGCGTGGTGGTGCACACCTGTAGTCCCAGCTACTCAGGAGGCTGAGGCACAAGAATTGCTTGAACCCAGTGAGGCGAGATGGCACCACTGCACTTCAGCCTAGGCAACAGAGAGAGACTCCGTCTCAAAAAAAAAAAAAAAAAAAAAGGAACTGTCCAACACGGAGACCCTGTTCCCAGTGGGCTTTGCCTGAAAGTCTTCCAGCAGCGAGCTGGCACAAGGGTGGAACCTGCTATTGATCTGTTGATTGAGCCTATCTAGTGTTTCTTTCTTAAAAGGATTAAGTTTTCCACTCTGCTATTTTTTTTTTAAGAAGAGAATTCTTCTGTAATATTATAAATTCTTCTAGCAGATATTTATCAACAGCGCCTGTGATAGCAAAGTGTTTTTCAGCAGAAAGAAGTTAGTTTGACCGATACGCATGCTGCATAATTAAAGGATTAGCATAGTTTCTCCTGAAATTAAATTAGGCGGGAAAGACTTTTGTGCGGACTTGTTTATGATAACATTATTTGTTGTCATTTTGCAAGGAATAACTCTCAAGCCATGACATAGTGTCAGTTTTAATATTTGAGCCTCAGAGATGAGCGGAAAATGACATTTACACAATGTGACCAGTGGCACATACCTGAGTTGCTTCCAGCTACTCAAATCCAGACATTCTCCCTTTCATAAGTGAAGGTGAATGCTTCCACCCTCCCTCCCTCATTTGTTTCCCTGTGGAGGGAAAAAGCTTCCTCTTCTGTTATGTTCTGGAAGCAACCTGAGTTTTGTGCAGACTGAGTGGTTACTTGGATTGTGTGATGAAATCTCTCTGACCGAGGCTACAGTGACAGAGTAGTGGGTTGGGGAAAGGCTGATTGGAAGGGTTTGGGAGGACAGAGGACCTTGGTAAAGGACCGTGCAGGAGAGCAGTTTTATCTCACTGTCAAAGCCTGTTTTGCTCCTTCCAGCCGTCTTTGCTTTCTTTCATGCCGTTGTCTTCAAGTTTCTACAGAAGCAGAGATCATCTGACTGGAGCATTCTGGGCATTTGCTTCATGGAGAGCTTTGGTGCGGGGCTATGCTCGTGTTCAGCAGAGGCCCTGGGACAGCCAGACTTCTGTGTGTCTGTGCTGCAGGGTGGCATTCGCCTCTCAGACAGCCTAGGTTAAGGCTAGTCCGTGAAGCAGTCCGGAAGAGGCTAAGCCAGACTTGGCAACCACATTGGACCCCAAAGCCCCAAAACTCTGCACCATTATGCTGCCTCCCAAAGGTGGGATTTGCAGCTGGATTTTGAAAGATAGCGGGATAATTTTAGGCTCAGATTAAAGAGGGGGAGATCGCAGGGGGAGAAACAAAACATGAGTCAGGCGGCGGAAGCAGGAAAGAGACACCTTGAGAAGAAGGGGGAGGTGTTGCAGGAAGCCCCAACGGGGCCTGAGAGGGGTGGCAGCACGTGCTCTCTGTGCCTCGAGTCACTCCCCCCTTGGTGCTCCTGTGACTTCTGTACCTCCGCGGTGGACAGTGACCTGCGGGTTGGCAGCCTCCCGCCTCATCACGGGCTTCAGTGTCTCTCTGATCTGCTTCAGGGCTTCCTCCGGAGCACGAAAGAGCGCTGGGCATGTGTGCAGGAGCGTCCCTGAAGCACAGGGGGTTTCCCATCTCTGGAGGCCACCCCAGCCGAGGGGAATGAGAGCTGGAGGACAAACACTCCAGCCTCCCTTCCTTCAGGGGGCGACCCTGAGGTGCTTTCTACATGGTTCCTCTGGCGGGTGAGCCCAGGTGCCCACAGCAGTAGCCGGTGTGATAACACGTCTTCCCTGTCTACCTCTCCTGGCTCCCTCCCTCCTGCCTCCTGGGCTCACTTCCCAGAGAAACCACCTGCACCCAAGTCCTTGTCTCAGGCTCTGCTTTTCAGGAAACCCGATTAATAAAGGGACTTTCAAAGGTTCCCTTGGAAATGTGGACTTGATTGAATAGAATACGATTCAAAACACCCAAAACAGAACCTTGTGGAATACATATTAGCTATCTAGTTGACCAATTCTTGCCAGAGGGAAGTCTGACAACTCTGTCTCACAAAAACTGTCATCGTATGATCTTAGCAGGAACAGTCTCATTTGTGCATTGTCCTTGAAAAGGTTCGGAAGGAAGGCATGTGGACCCAGGAATATTCTGCAGTTCATGGTCTCTGACATAAATTAACTTTCTTCTCTTCAGTGAGTAAAGACGTTGAATAGATACATGAGCCCTGAAATGTCTCATCCTATCCAGAGAATAAAGTGTATCAATGATGCAATTAACTTGTTGGTATGAGTGAATACAAATCGCCACTTAAGAATTTATTCTTCAACTCCACAATTTTCACAATTCTCCCCTAAATCTATAATCTTTACTAAGTAAAAAAAGTGAACTATTAAAAAGAAAAAAAGAAGAAGAAGAAGAGGTTGGGCACATTAGCTGACATCTGTAATCCCAGTGCTTTGGGAGGCTGAGGCTGGAGGATCGCTTGAGACTAGGAGTTCAAAGTTACAGCAAGCCATGATCATGCCATTATACTCTAGCCTGGGCAACTAAGTGAGACCCTATCTCTAAAAAATAATAATAATAATTTAATTTGCTAGTACATAACCAAGCAAACCTCTGCAGACAAAGGGTTACACATCCAATGTTCAAATATGCTTACAAATTCATGAATACAAGACAAGCAGTCCCAAGAGAAAAATCAGTGAAGAATATGAAGAACAGTGCATGGGAGAGCAAGCCTCAAGGACCAAGATGAGAAGATGCTCAAAAGAGAAATGCAGTCCACAAAAGCAAAGAGATGACCCTCCCTATCTGCCACACTGGCCAAAAATAGAGGTCGAAATATTTGTAGCACTATGTCTAGAGCAAAACATGATATAAAATGAAAAGTGGTATAAATGAAGGTCAGTCGTTGATTTAAAATTTGACACATCCATATCCTACACTTTTATGCTGCGATCGGAAAAGCATGAATTTGAGCTGGTTGACTTGGAAGGATTCCCATGATATAGTGCATAAATAATGTCTAATGTCATCCTATTTTCGTATCAAAAAATCGAGGTGGGTATGAATTTGTGCTTCTTCACCTCTGAAGCCAGAGTATCTGGGTTTGGTCCTGGATCTAGCTCTTATTGACTGTGGGACTTTGGGAACTCAAGGTAACCTCTCTGTGTTGCTGATCTTTATACTTGTATGTTAAATTGGGGACAATAGCCATATCTACTTTAGGATTGTTATGAGGATTAAATCAGCTATTGTATGCAGAGACTTACAATGGTGCCTGGAATATAATGTGCTCAGTAAGTGTGGCTGTTATGATAGTTTGTGTGATTGTAGTAATGTCTATAATTGCATATGATTTATGAGAATGGAGAAAAATACCTAAGGGTGCAGCATTGGTTGTTAGCATGAGGTACTTGGTGTCAAGTGGAGGAGGGAAGTGCTTGAATATAGATCAAGATGGGGGAGAAAAAGATGAGGGGTAACAGGCATAAATATACAGGGGTAAAAAATAACCTTAAACCATAGCATGCTGGCCTCTGCAATAGATAACCTGTAAGAAAAAGACAAGGATGGAGAGGGAACCAATGATATAGAGAAAAGAAGCCTTTCCAATTAAAAAGAAATAGGCAAGATGGAGCGGTAGTGTCTAAGGATTCATGTCAAAGAAACACACAAAAGGTATTATAAAAGTCCAAGGCTAGGCATGGTGGCTCACGCCTGTAATCCTAACATTTTGGGAGGCCGAGGCAGGCAGATCAACTGAGGTCGGGAGTTCGAGACCAGCCTGACCAACACGGAGAAACCCCGTCTCCACTAAAAATACAAAATTAGCCAGTCATGGTGGTGCATGCCTGTAATCCCAGCTACTCGGGAGGCTGAGGCAGGGGAATTGCTTGAACCTGGGAGGCGGAGGTTGCAGTGAGCTGAAATCACGCCACTGTACTCCAGCCTGGGCAACAAGAGTGAAACTCCATCAAAAAAAAAAAAAAAAAAAAGTCCCAGTAGTGATTGTTTTTTCAAGGAGAGGGATAGTGTCCGGGACGGGACATAAAACAGGGATATCTGGGGTGGCTGCACAATTCTGTTTCTTGATCTGCATGGTAGTTATAATAATTCATCAAGATTTCCATTTTTTGGTATAGTTTTTTGCATTTGTAGTATGTTTTATTGTACAATAAAAAGCTAAAACATCTTAGTAAATATAATCTCTGTGCATTTATGAAAAGTTTTATGTGTATAAAAACAAATACACAAGTCAAAACAGCAACTAGCTAGTCAGTATATAAAATCACCCCTAGAAGCTAAAGAGAATGTTCCAAGATGAGGTTGAGGGCTATCCCTCTCCAAATCCGCGGGGCCTGAAGGTGCTGGGCTAGGCAGCTTTCCTACCTAACTTTGTCCAGACAGATGAAGGCAGGAAGGATTAGTTTTGATCATGCCTGCTGGATGTGTGAGTCACTTTCTACCTGGTAATTATTTTTGACATTTGACAGTTCTAGGTACAACCTTTTGCAGCTCTGAAATCTTGGCAGACCATTTATTTTTGAAGCTTTGTATTTTCCTTTCCACAGGATATACCTATTTGGGTGCCTTGTTTAAATTAAGGTAGAGATTTTTGGAGAGTCACAAACCCGGAGGAAAACACAGAGTTTCAGGAAAGAACTCATCACTTAACAACAACAACAACAACGACAACAACAACAAAAGTGTGACCTTTAAATTAATTGAGAAATACCAACCCCTGGCCACAGAAGTAGGCTTACAATTTTTCAGAGCAGGCACCAGGTGAACCTTTGTTCCCCGATATTTTCCCCAACTGCCTGTGCCACAATGCTGAAATTCTATTCTTAGATAACTCCTTTGACTAGTGAGTTTAAAAATGCAAATTTCCCAAGAAGTAGTAGCCCACTTAAGACTGTTGTGAGACATTCATACTGTGGTGAAAAGATTGCATAAAGTATCCTGAATTAAAGAGAAAAGCAAAGGACAATTGTAAAGGACATAGAATTGCTGGGAAGAAAAATGCCTAGAGCTTTACCAAATCAGGTAATAAAAAGGCACTGAGCGTCTGCGAGACACATGTGAGGATTTTATCAATCAACTTCTTTTGGTTTCAATGGACAGAAACCCCAACTCAACTAAGCTTAAGAAAAAAAAAGGGCAATCTATTGGCTCATATAATTTAAAAGTACTACTTTTAAATCAGATGGGAGTTCAGGCATGGCTTGATCCAGGGGTCAAGCAATACTTTCAAAACTTTGTCTTCTCTGTTTTCCTGCTTTCAGCCGGCCCTCTGCTCCTGTTATCTCCTAAATATAGTATAAGTTGTTTTCTTTACCCTGATCTCTAAAGTAAAAATTGTGGGATAAGCTGTGATTGGCCATGCACTGGTCCCTGAGTTTGCTGAGGTGGCACACACTTGCACCAAGGAAATGGGCGTGGTGTTACCAGAAGAGAGGGAAGTGGGTGTTGGAGATCCACATAGCACACATCCCGTTCAGCAGCCTCTGTGAGGTCCAACCCGGAGTGGCTGTGAAATCAAGTTGCTGGATCACGGCCAGCATCAAAGGATTATTCTAGAAGAGAATTTAATAGAAGATACCTGAGTGTGTCACATTCAGTAAGAGTCAGTTTTGTGAAACCTCTGTTTGAGTTATATAGGTGCATATGTATCTACAAATGTAAATACGTGTGCATATTTATATACATTTATGTATAAATGTGTGGATAAATATGAATTTTTGACCGTGGTTCATGGTAAAAAAGGTGTAAACAGGCGTAAATATGTGCAAATATGTGTATATTTATAAATGTACATATTTAGACATATAGGTGTAAATATGTGTGCAGATTTACATACATGTATGTATAAATGTGTGGCTAAGTATGAATTTTTGACCATGAATCATGGTCACGCTGCTCCCCAAGGATGCTCCTCCTCTGAAATCTTGGATCCCGGGCCCAGCAGCATGAATAGTTTCCATTGTGTTCCTAGCCTGCCCCTCCTGGCCTCTCTCCCTCTGCTCACCTGCTCACCTGGTCTGAGAGGACTTCTCACCTGCCGTCACCTGCTCCCTCCTTAAGATCTGGCTCACATGGCACTTTCTCTGTGAATACTTCCCTTCCCAATCCCCTGAGCCTTGCTGGAGTAACCAGGCTCCTCACCATGTCTTCAGAGAGGCTGACCCTTGCCCTGCTCATTGGCCCACACTACCTACTAAGCGCGGGTTCTGATGTGCGTGTATGGGAAAGGGTCAGAGCTGCACTGTTCAGTACAGTCACCCCTTGCCTCGGGTGGCCACCAAGCATTTGAAATGTGGCCCGTCCAAACTGAGATGCTCTGTAAGGGTTGAACTTGCAGTGCATTTTGAAGGCGAATAAAAAAGTGTAAAATATCTCAATAACTTTTGTACTTGTTACATATGGATAAAGTAGTATTTTTGGATATATGGAGCTAAATAAAATATATAATCAAAATTACTTTTCCCTCTTTCTTTTTATCTCTTTTTAAATGTGGTTGCTAGAAAATTTAAAATTTTACTTATGGCTCATGTTACATTCGTATAGAGCAGTGCTGGGGTAGAGCAGAGCAGAGCAGACGAAGGCTGGGCCCTGGAGACAAGATGTTGGGTAAATTCCTAAGCACCCTCATTTGCACACTCGAGAGAATAAGAGCCGGTAGTGGCGGGTAATTTTGCATATTAATGGGATAATTAATAGCACATGGGGAGAGTGTCACAAATGGTGCTGCTGCTTCTGTTAGGAACTGTGAGTCCTCATCTCTCCTACTTGATTAGATCTCTGTCAGTTTTACTTTTATAGAATCGAAGAGGCTGCCTGGCTCGCAGCAAGAACTCAATAAATGCTTCATGAATGAATGAATGAAACAATGTTAGAAATGAAATGAGAAAATTCCCCCAAAGACACAATTTACTTTCTTGATAATTTTGATCAAGGACAAGCCTACTAGAGGTTGTAAATCATTTATGACTCGCCTGAAGAAAATTTATTGGCTGGAAACCACGGCAACCAGGTGATTTACATCAATTCTAACTTCAAACCTGCCTCATTTGTTGCTGGTGGGCCTGGAGGTTGTCCTAATCTCCTGTCTGAATGAGCAGTTAAGTAATTTCAATTCTTACCTCATTCTTACTTGCCTTTTTCTCTTTTGCTTAAACTTTTGTTAAATAGCCACATCTTTTTCAGTTTTACACTTGATACGTGTAACAAATACCATGTGGCAATTACATGCACTTTGCACGGTAACTTTATGTGGTCTCCCCAAGAGCTATTACAGATATTTATATAGATATTTATGTATAAATCACACACACATAGTTTTTCTTCTCTAAGGGTGTTCGATGTAGCAGATTCAGAGATGAAATTTTCAAATTACAAATCCCCATCTGAGGTTGGGGTAAAGCAAAGACAGGCCCTGTAGAGGGAGAAGATGTTATAAACATTAGGGTAAGGAAAAAAACTCCCTTCACACCACAAAATGCTTGAGCCCTGTAGAAACTGGCAAGTGGTTCCTGGGACAGAAAAGCCTTCGGAGATGTCTTGCCCTCCTTACTCCCTGCCCGTTCCCTCCTGCCCTGAGATTCTGGCTACTGACACTGACATCACTGTGCAGGGACGAGATGCCTCTGGATATGACAGGGTGGGGTGTGGCGCTGCTGCTTGCTATCTCTGAAGTGACACACTGTGGCCCTTGGACAATTTCCTTTACTCCTTTCAGCCTCAGTTAATTCATCCGTAAAATGAGGATACAGCACTCACCTCACAAGATTTTTAGGAAGATGAAGTGTAATAACATATTTGAAAAGGGTATCAAGTATGAGCTACCTTAAAATGTAGGTGGAATGATGCATGTGAATCTGGGAGCTGTCAAGGAAGCTGAAGGCCTGATGGAGACGGGATGTGAGGAGAGGCTTTCGGTGTTGGCTGAACCCAACGCTCCATCTCACCAGGTCGGGTTTGAGTCACGAACAATTGGAAAGTCTCTTCAATGGAAACTCCAGCTGATGCAGAATGATGCTCTTGAGACAAATAACAGACTATCAAACAAAACGAAATTCAGGTCCAGGAGCCACGAAGTACTCGAGATTCCCAGGAGCTGCTGAAGGATTCCGAGCAGGGGAATGTCATGATCAAACTGATGTCTCCGAAAGATCGATTGGATGCAACGGTGTAGGATGAATTGGAAGTAGATAGACAAGAGAAAGAACTGCTATTGTCAGGTGTTAGTGGAAAGAGCAAACTAAGGATTTGGTATCAGGCAGACTTAGTTTCAGGTCTTGACTCGGAGACTTGCAGCAGTGTGATCCCAGGAAGGTTACAGAGCTTCTCTCAGCCTCAGTTTTCCTATTTATAACATGAGGAAAATAATAGTATCTACCTCAAAGGTTTGTTCAAAGGGATTCTACAATGAATGTAAAGTTCCTAGCACAGGCTCTGGCACACGTAAATGACTGGGTAAGTAGTATTATTACAGGCAGGAAGGCCAGTCAGGAGGTTTATTCCAATAAACTAGAAGGCAAGTAATAAGGCTTAGACAAGAAACCAAAAAGGCAACTATGAGAAGCACGAATAAAATCCTCTCTTCCCTTCTTTTGCCTACATCAGGAGTCAGTAAACTATGGCCAGTGGGTCAAATTCAGCCTGTAGCCTCTTTAGTATAGCCCACAAACTAGGCATCATTTTTATGTGTTTAAAGTGATGTTTAAAAGAAACAAACAAACCAAAAGATGCAACAGAGATCATTCATGGCCCACGAGACCTCAAATATTTACTATCAGGCCCTTTACAGAAAACGTTTGTTGACCTGTGCTCTAGAGCAAAGGATGAGACATCTGAGCACAGGCTGTATCCGTGGAAAGCATGTCTTTTTTTTTCTTTGAGACAGGGTCTCACTCTGTTGCCCAGACTGGAGAGTAGTGGCACGACCTCAGCTTACTGCAACTTCTGCCTCCCAGGCTCAAGAGATTTTCCTGCCTCAGTCTCCCAAGTAGCTGGGATTACACGCACGAGCCACACTGCCCGGCTAATTTTGTATTTTTAGTACAGATGGGGTTTCACCATATTGGCCAGGCTGGTTTTGAACTTCTCAAATGATCCACCCACCTTGGCCTCCCAAAGTTCTGGGATTATAGGCGTGAACCACTGTGCCTGGCCCCATGGAAAACGTGCATCTATACAAAGATATTCACACACAGAGGGTCCGGTTGGTCACTTTTCTCTCGGCTCAGGGGGCCAGCAAATCTTTTTTATATGTTGGGAGCAGCTGCTTCCCTTGGAGACTTCACCCTCTGCCTGTCTTCTTTTTTGGTTTTTGAGATGGACTCTGGCTTTGTCACCCATGCTGGAGTTCAGTGGTGCGATCTTGGCTCACTGCAACCTCCATCTCCCAGTTCAAGCGATTCTCCTGCGTTAGCCTCGTGAGTAACTGGGACTACAGACGTGCATCATCATTATTGGCTAATTTTTGTATTTTCAGTAGAGATGGGGATTCACCATGTTGACCAGGCTAATCTTGAACTCTTGACCTCAAGTGATCTGCTCACCTTGGCCTCCCAAAGTGCTGGGATTATAGGCATGAGCACGGCACCCAGACCTCAGTGTTTTCTTAAATGCCATTGGCTCTCAGGGCCTGGGTTCTCAGTACCTCTATTGTTTTCTCAAATCTCTGGCTTTTACTTGCTGCAAAAGAATATTGTGGGAATCTCCAATGTCTGCAAAGTCCTTGTGGGTGTGTGTAAAAGGCATCGTTAGTATTTATATAATATTTTGGAAAAAAAGTTTTCATGTCTTGGAAACTTACAGAACGTTTTCTCTGTATAATGGGTAAGGCAGCAAAAAGCGAGTTCCTAGTATATCAGTCCTGTCATTGTGTGACAAATCTGGGGTTTATCTGAGGCAAAACAGTTTGCTGGCCCAGAATTTTTGAAGAAACCAGATATTTAAGCTACGATTGCACAATACATGACCTAATGGAAATGTGAGAATATTTTAGTGAAAAAAAAATAAAATAAAAAGCAGCAGCAAAGATCCAACAAAATGAGATCCATATGGGATGGGTGGATTTGACAATAAGGAACAAGCCTCAGAAATAATAGTTTCCCGCAGAGTTCTGCATCTCACTGTACCTTTAAAAACATTTGAAAAAATATCCTTTTATTTATTAAGGTATGATGATGATGCTTGAATTTAGATTCTCAATTTTCTCAAAGAAAAAAACTGTTCTCCTCAAACGTTGTTTTGACACTCAAAGAATAAACCCCTTCCCTTACCTTCCTTCCTCCCTTCCTCTCTCCTTGCCTCCCTCCCTCCCTCCCTCCCTCCCTCCCTCCCTCTCTCTTCCCTTCCCTTCCCCTTCCCCTTTTCCTTCCTTCCTTCCTTCCTTCCTTCCTTCCTTCCTTCCTTCCTTCCTTCCTTCCTTCCTTTAAAATCTGTTGGAGAAAGCATTTTACGAGAAAATGAGTCTCTGGTCTCAGGTTTCATTTGATCTCTCAAGACTAGGATGGTTTATTCCTAGATGGGTAGGTCCCAAAAGCACATTTTTAGCAGGTTATGAAGTCTCATATCCTGTGAAGAGAAAATAGTGGGGAGGAAGGGAGAAAAAACAACAATAAACAAAAGAACAATCCTGGAAAAATTGATATAGGCCACATTACTCTGAAGTCCTTCCTTCCTTCCTTCCTTCCTTCCTTCCTTCCTTCCTTCCTTCCTTCCTTCCTCCCACAGATGCATTTAATTGCTTACAATCCTTCCTTCCTTCCTTCCTTCCTTCCTTCCTTCCTTCCTTCCTTCCTTCCTTCCTTCCTTCCTTCCTTCCCTCCTCCCACAGATGCATTTTAATGCTTACAGTGTACAGAAAATGTGCTAGGACAATGGTTGCAGTATTTATGAAGGGTACAATCTTGTGGAAAATAAGTAAATAAACAAATGGTTAGGAATTGAGGCAATTTCTGTGAAGGAAAAGACAGCATTTTGTGATCGAGAAGAACAGGAGGTATCTTTGTCCCCCACTTTAGAAAGAGGGAGTAAGGAAGTGTAGGATTTGACATGTTAGCAGAGACTAGAGGATATCTTAACTCAGGTTCTGCAGAAGCAAACCCTGAGATGGGGATTCCTGAGTGAGTCATTTATTAAGGACATGTTGCTGAGTGGGTGGGCACTAGGACAAGGGCCTAGAGCACAAAACTGAAAGAAACACTCGCTCTCAGGTCCGTGTGAGACCGCGTTGTTGGCACGTGGGAGTGAAAAGTGAGGTTCTCCTTACATTTTGATCCCCAGGTGCCACCTTCACTTCACCGGGACTGTGGTCCTTATTCACAAAGTGCAAGCATGAGAAACGTGAAAAAGGTACAAAGAGTAGACAAAGGCCTCCATCTGCTCTGAGTCCATCTTCTACTCCTAGCCAGGTGACAATGATTACTACTTTCTTATTTAACCTTCCATGAAGCTTAATATGTGAAAACTAGAAAACATTGCTAAAAGAAATAAAAGAAGAATCAATAAACGGAAAGAAATCCTATCACTGATTGGAACACTCAATATTGTTAAGATAAGATGTCAATGTCACCCAAAGTGATCTATGGATTCAATGTAATCCCTGTCAAAATCCCAATGACACTTTTTGCTGAAATAGAAAAATCCATCCTAAAGTTAATATGGAATCTCGAGGGACTCTGATTAGCCAAAACAATCTTTCAAAAAGGGGTGAAGTTGAAGGCCTCAAACTTCCTGATTTTGAAACTTACTGCAAAGATACAGTAATCAAAACAGTACTGTACTGGCATAAAGACATACACATCAACCAATGGAATAGAATAGAGATCTTAGAAATAGTTATGTAGCTGGCCATGGTGGTTCACACCTATAATCCCAGTACTTTGGGAGGCTGAGGTGGGAGGATCACCTGAGATCAGGAGTTCATGACCAAACTAGCCAACATGGCAAAACCCCGTCTTTACTAAGAATACAAAAATTAGCTGGGCGTGGTGGCATGTGCCTGTAATTCCAGCTACTCAGGAGGCTGAAGCAGGAGAATCGCTTGAACCTGGGAGGCAGAGGTTGCAGTGAGCCGAGATCTCACGACTGCACTCCAGCCTGGGCAACAGAGTAAGACTCTGTCTCAAAAAAAAAAAAAAAAAAAAAAGAAAAAAAAAAAGGAAATACAGTTATGCACAGAATATGATGTTTTGGTCAATGACTGCATATATGACAGTGGTCCCATAAGATCATAATGGAGCTGAAAAACTCCTGTTGCTCGGTGACATCATAGCCATCCTAAAGTTGTAGTGTAAGGCATTACTCACGTGTTTATGGTGATGCTGGTATAGACAAACCTACCGTGTTGTCACTCTTATAAAAGTCTACCACATGGCCAGACATGGTGGTTCACGCCTGTAATCCCAGCACTTTGGGAGGCCGAGGCTGGTGGATCACGAGGTCAGGAGATCGAGACCATCCTGGCTAACATGGTGAAACTCCATCTCTACCAAAAATACAAAAAATTAGCTGGGCGTGGTGGCGGGTGCCTGTAGTCCCAGCTACTTGGGAGGCTGAGGCAGGAGAATGGCGTGAACCCGGGAGGTGGAGCTTGCAGTGAGCCGAGATTGCGCCACTGCACTCCAGCCTGGGCGACAGAGAGTGACTCTGTCTCAAAAAAAAAAAAAAGTCTACCACATACAACTATGTACACTACGTAATACTTATAATGAAAAGCTGTGTTACTGGTTTATGTATTTACTATATTATACTTTTTATTTTTAATTTAGAGTGTACTCTCACTTAAAAAAAAAGTTAACTGTGAAATAGCCTCAGGAAGACCCTTTAGGAGGTGTTCAGCAGAAGGGATTATTATCACGGGAGATGACAGCTCTGTGTGTGTTGTTGCTCCTGACGGCCTTCAGTGGGACAAGATGTGGAGGTGGAAGACAGTGATATTGGTGATCCTGACCCTGTGGAGGCCTCAGCTAATGTGTATGTGTATTAGTCCATTTTTATTAGAGCTAAAACCATGAAACTCTTAGGAGAAAACAGGGATAAAACTTCACAACATAGGATTTGGCAGTGATTTCCTAGATAAAACACCAAAGACACAGGAAAAAAAAAGAAAAGAAAAGAAAAAATAGACAAATTAGGCTTTATCAAAATGGAAAACTTTTCCGGATCAAAGGATACTACCCAGAATGGGAGAAAATATTTTCAAACTGTATATTCGAGAAGGGGTTAATATCCACAATATATAAAGAGCTCTCAGAACTCAATGACAGAAAAAAAACCCAATTTAAAATTCAGCAAAGAACATGAATAGGCCTCTCTCCTAAGAAAATACACAGATGGCCAGGAAGTATGTGAAAGGATGCTCACCATCATTGGTGGTTAGGGAAATGCGAATCAAAACCACAGTGAGGTACCACTTCACACCCACTAGGGTGGTTATTATTTTTTACAAAATACAGAAAATAACCTCAATATTGGTGAGGATGTGACGAAGGTAGACTAATTTAATTTTTTTTTTTTCTTTGAGATGGAGCCTTGCTCTGTCACCCAGGCTGGAGTTCAGTGGTGTTATCTCAGCTCACTGCAGCCTCCACTTCCCAGGTTCCAGCAATTCTCCTGCCTCAGCCTCCTGAGTAGCTGGGATTACAGGCACTGGCCACCACACCCGGCTAACTTTTGTATTTTTAGTAGAGACAAGGTTTTATCATGTTGGCCAGGCTGGTCTTGAACTCCTGACCTCAAGTGATCTGCCCCCTCAGTCTCCAAAAGTGCTAGGATTACAGGTGTGAGCCACTGTGCCTGGCCTAATTTAATTTTTTGAGGAATTGTTGCACTGTTTTCCACAGTAGCTATACCATATTTCACATTCCCTTGTGCACTGATGGTGGGAATGTAAATTTTTCCTCAAAAAATTAAACATAGAATGAATTACCATATGATCCAGCAATCCCCACTTCTGGGCCTATACCTAAAAGAAATGAAAGCAGGCACTCAAACAGATATTTGTATACCAATGTTCATAGCAACATTATTCACAGTAGCCAAAAGGTAGACTCTGAGGAGGGCCACCCTAGCATCCTCTGGCCCTCTAACCAGCCCACTGAGTCTCCAATGTGCTCTCTGCCACCCCAAATGGGCCCAGGGGGGAACACAGTACCCATGGCAGTACCCCTTGGCAAGTGCCTGTCAGTACCAGTTGTTAAATAGTTTGAATATCATGCCTGATATCAAGATGTATTTTTGAGGTAGTAGCAACAGATACTTAATTGAAGGTAGGGAGTGGGGTTAAAGGACAAAATCAACAATGACTTTTGGGTTTGGCTCAAACAGCTTGGCAGATGGCAGTGCCATTTTTTGTGTTGGCAAACTCTGAGGAAGAACAGGCTTGCTGGGGAGCGAGAGGAGTCAGGAGTTCAGCTGGGACATGTTAAATTTCAGATGCAGAGGGGAGTTCCAAACAGGCTGTAAAAGGTTGCTGGACTTACGAGTCTGGAGGTGAGAGGAAGGTTTTGAACTGAAGATTAACACTGGGGAATTGTTACCACCTAGAGGGTATTTAGAGCCATACGGATAGAGGTGGTCATGTCAGGGAGAGAGTGTAGAAAGAATAGAGGAACAGGAACAGTCCCACAGGAACTCCAGTGTTTAGAGATCAGGCACAGGAAAGTAAACGCACCAAAGAAATCTAGATGCAGGCTCCAGGGAGGCAGGACAAAAGCCAGGAGAGGATCCCCTCCCAGAAGCCAGGAGAGCAACGTGTTTCTAGAGAAGGAATACTTAGTTGCATTGAATGCTGCTGAGAATAGGGTTTAAAGGGTATAGGCTTTGAAAGTTTTAGATTTTTTTCATAATTTAAAAGATTTTGACTATAATTCACTTCAAAAATTTTCATTATGGAAAGGAAACCTGGTGCTCTTGCTTGCTAATATGATCAAAAGGCATAGCCCACTTATTGTGGGCCAATGACTGGCCCAAGAGAGTGACTCAGAAGATGTGGATCAACAAATGAATAAAATTGGTTTGCTAAGAACAAATGATTCTGATACTCTTGAGAAAGCCAAATGGCTCTGACCAGTTTCCCTTGGAGCTAAATGCTCACAGTTGCCATGTAAAACATGAATGTGTGAGAGAACTAAGGTAACCTATTGGCAGAATGTGCTGGTTATATAAACAGCTCTTTCATCTCAACCTCTGCCAAACAAGTGAGACCTCATGCCAAAATGTTTTCAATATTTAAAAACGTGTTTTAAAAAAAATATGTTAAGTATTATAAGGGTTGCTCTATGCAGAGCTGAAGTGTGGGGTTGCCTTTTCAAACATCTTCTCTGTAGATCCAAATACATCCTCAAGCTAGCAAATTTCACTGTGGTGTTTTCCTTGCTTAAAATTTTCCATAACAGAATGGAAAATTGACAGAGAAAAAAGTGTTCAAGGAGACTTTTGTTGTAAAGGGATAAGCCAAATACAGTTTCTACTCTTAATATCAAATGTACAGAATCTCCAAAAGTTTACATATATTTATACATACACTTACTACATTGATAATACAAATGCTTGCTTAAATGATGAATCAGTGCTGCATTTCCATGGGTGTTTGGGAATATGTGGCCAAAGGACACTAGTCACATTGTGATAGAATGTCTCAAGAGTCTGTGTTGGCCTTGGGACCCTGTTGGGTTCCGCCTGATTTTAGATAGGACTTGGAGATTCATTCCCTTCCTTAATTCTATTCCCATGTGACATGTCTGGAGATAGTTATGTGTGACCTGTGTGAAGATGAAGAATGAGTGCAGATTGCAGTGTATAAGGACTCATGTAAATAGTATTAAGTCAGGAACCAAAACGAACAATAACTTGAAATTATCACACAGTGTTAGACTATTAGTGAAAAATGACTTACGTCATAGGGAATGGTCTCAAGACATTTTTAAATTTCCAGCTTTTACATCAAATTTAATTCCAAACTAGACATGAGATGCAAAACTTTGTGATCTAGTAGGAAACAATATATTAAAAGAAAATTAAGGATTACAATGGTCTTTCTGTTGGAATGTGTTAGGGCTTGCCATGCCTCATTCAAAAGGAACTAATAAGAAAATGATCCATTTAATCTGAGGAAAGAGGACAGGCCATAAACAGGAAAAGAAATCTTGAGGTCAAAAGTGAGGATGTGTGAAGCAGGTGGGAGAGTGGCTCCAGATGAATGGGGAAGAATGGTGAGGCACCCATGCTTGACCTAGGTGTTAAGAGGAGAAGGGTGTTTTATTTGAAACTGACAGCTGAGCTTGGAATAGGGATTCCAGGGGTAAAGGACATGGATAGGACTAGGTAGATTTTAACTGACAATTACCTTTCAAATGTGTGGTATTTGGGAGACACCAATATGTCAAGACATAGTTTACCAGTACTGAGTGTTGTCTTTTAACTGGCAGTTAAAAATGGCTTTTAAATGTTCTCTAGGGTTCCATTGTGGTCTTGAGTGTGGCGTTCCTATTGATGGACCTTTGGATGTATCCAGTGTTTTTAGCTGTAAAAACCATGTTGTGATGAACATTACTTTGTCCTTACACATACACTATCTCGGACCTGTGCGTTCACCTGCAGGTAAATCTCTAGAGGGTGGATGGCTGGAATTCACAGTACCATCGGCCTTTTGTATTCTTGCATTTTGCGTCACAGAGTCAATTAACTGCAGATGGAAAATAACTGGAAAAGTATTGGAGCAGAGGACGTCCTTTTTCTTTTAAAATTGGAATCTTAACTTGTAAAAATAAGTGTTGAGTGTCAAAGTTTTAAAAGCTGAACTAATTTTGTGTAATGAATACAAGGGAAATCTAACTGTATAGTTTTTTCTTTTAAATGAAGAGAAACTTTGCTTAAGGGCTGCATAGTTTTATTAGAGTAAATATGGATGATTCCACTTCTTTGGAGTAGAACTAGTGCTTAATGGTTACCAATTGTATTTAGCTTCTGGCTGGGATTTGAAAAAATGAAAACTTAAATAAAATAGGTGAAAGTTCCCTGACTATTCAGGTAGATGCACACACATGCACACACACAAACACAGGTTCACACACACACAGATACATACATACATGCACATACACAAATAAAAATAGAAAACAGGCCGAGCAGCAGTAGCTCACGCCTGTAATCCCAGCACTTTGGGAGGGTGAGGCGGGCAGATTGAGACCATCCTGGCCAACATGGTGAATGTCTCTACTAAAAATACAAAAATTAGCTGGGTGTGGTGGTGCGTGCCTGTAGTCCCAGCTACTCAGGAGGCTGAAACAGGAGAATTGCTTGAATCCAGGAGGTGGAGATTGCAGTGGGCCAAGACTGCTCCACTGCTCTCCAGCCTGGCAAAAGAGTGAGGCTCTGTCTAGAAGAAAAAAAAATTTACAAAAAAAAATTACAAGTCAAAAATGGTATAACAATTTGCATAGCATTTACATTGGTATTATTTGGTATTATTAGATGTTATAAGTAATCAGCAGATGATTTAAAGCATATTGGTGGATGTGCATAGGCTATATGCAAATACTATGCCATTTTATATGAGTGACCTGAGCATCCGTGGATTTCAGTATCCAAGGGGCTCCTGGAACCAATCCCCCTGGAATACCAAGGGAGGACTCTGTTCAGGTAGGTATGTAATTGGTATGACATTTATATTTTATACACATTATTAGATTATCTTCCAGAAATGTCATCCTGATGACACTCCTATCAGCAGTAAATGAGAGCTTAAAGGATAAGAGTTTGTTGATTTATGTATACCTTATCTGGTATGAGTTTTTTATACAGTAAAGTTATAAAATCATTATTATATTTATCCTGCCAATGTTTCACTCTGTTGGTTTTCGGCTTTCAATATTTTTGATTTTTAAAAGTTTCAACTCTTTCAAATCTGTTAATTCAAAACATTTTGTCATTTTTTTCTATTGTTTTTCAATTAAAAAGACACTTAAACCACTGACTTATTGGTTCATTCATTAGACATTTATTGAACACCAACAAAATGCTGGGTACCGTTCTTGGCACTGTGCATGTGTCAAGTGATCAACAACAATTCCTACCTGCAAGAAGCTCATATTTTAGAGGAATAACAAGAATATGTACTTTGAGGCATCTCAAATCCTTTTTATTTGCATTTTTTTTCTAGTTTTAAAAGCTTTATCTATCTAGCATTTATTTTGGTAAATCATATAAGAAAACAACCCAAACTGATTTTTCTCCTAAACTGCTAATGGGCTGTTACGACATTTATTAAATATTCCCTTCATTCCCCATTTGATTTGTGATGCTCACTTTATTACATATTTTATTGAGAAAATGACCCTACTTTAACCTTCAATATGTAATAACACAAAGCAGGGTTACTATTAAATTGTGAAATACTATCGCAGTTTCATCCAAATGCCAGAAGTTTTGAATTATAAATGTTTATTGTGTCATCCACTGCTATTTTATTGTATTCCAGGGATACTATTATTCTTCTTAGACAACAGCCCAATTTTATCATAGACATCGATGGTAAAATAGGATTTGCTTCAGGTAACTACTTCAAGATAGTTTCCTGGAGTACTGTCCCATAAGTGACAGAGTTGCCCATACCTTAATAGTACAGCACACCCTTTCCCCACTAAGGATGTAGGCAGCCATATCTCTTATATATTCAGCATTATTCCTGAATCAACAGTTAAATTATTTTTATTAATTGGTAGGATTACTAAACTAGTAATGATAATACTTTTTCTGTCTATGTTGATTGATATTGTTATGCATCCATTTATTATCTACCATTCATCCTTCCCTCCTTCCCTTACTTCCAAGAAGAATTTGAAGCTATTTTGACATATTACCATAGTTTTTTGAATTGTAGTTTGTATGCATTTGCATCAGAATAACCCCAGGCACTCTTCCAAAATGCAGAGTTTTGAGTCCCACTATGAACCTACTGAATTGAAATCTCTATAGGGTGGGGCCTGGGCACCTGTATTTTTAACAGCAGCACCACTCCTTCTTCATAATTCTGATGCAACCTAAAGTTAGAGAACAACTAGAGAATATTGGGATGCCGGAGTGTGGAAACCTGATCTTTCCACCAAGCAATTAATCTGTAGGGAATACAGCAGTTGTACTAATTCTGTGGCCACTTTTTCAACCCACTTGCTGTTTTTTATTACTGGGAGTCATGCAAAAAATGTTGCCCACACTCAAATGTTATTACAGAGCTTTAGAAATTCCTTCATCCCAATCCAGTCATTTTCGCTATGAAAAGAAATAATGCAGGGAAGGAAATCATCTGAAGACCAACATCTATTTCTCAAGACAAGTTTTGGAGGAAATTGTCAGATCTTTTCAAAAGCAATGCTTTTGCCCTAAAAGCAAAGGATGAAAACTTGTATCTTTTGTTTGTTTTGAGATGGAGTCTTTCTCTGTCGCTCAGGCTGGAGTGCAGTGACACCATCTTGGCTCACTGCAACCTCTGCCTCGTGGGCTCAAGCGATTCTCATGCCTCAACCTACCAAGTAGCTGAGATTACAGGCGCCTGCAATCACGCCTGAGTAATTTTTTGTATTTTAATAGAGACGGGGTTTCAGCATGTTGGCCAAGCTGGTCTCGAACTCTGGGCCTCAAGGGATCTGGCCACCTCACCCTCCCAAAGTGCCAGGATTACAGGCGTGAACCAGTGCACCCAGCTGTAAACGTGTATCTTTTTGAGTCACCTAATTCTACTGAAAGGAACCCCAAGATACGTGCACTCTATGAGGGGCAGTAGGGATCATCGAGTCTTTTCTTAACTCATAGGGTAAGAATCACCTGAGGGTAAATCAGAGTTACAGATTCCAGGGCTCTGCTGCAAAGATACAAAGTAGGAATCTCCAGAGAAGCAGATGGAGAATCTGGACTTCAAATGTCCTGGATGATTTTTTGGCTTAGGCAGGTTTGCTTTCAGAGGCAGATTTACCTGGGTTTAAATTCTTGCTCTGTCAGTTTAGCTCCGCGATCCTTGGCAAATGACCTATTTAACTTCTCAAAGCCTCAGTTTCTCCATTTGTAAAACTAAGATGCTTCTTTACTTGGGGATCTCGTAAGAATATCATAAACTGATAGTAAGTTCAGCTGCCAGCACAGTTCCTAGCATGTAGTCAGAGCTTAATTGTTATTACTTCCCATCCAACTCTCCTTTAGAACAATTGTGTTTGTTCAAATCCTACCAAGCTTTTAAGGCATTTATGCTTGCCTGTTATGCATATAAACCAGACTGGCATGCTGGGAGGAAAGTATACAGCAAACGGCGAGAGGAAAATCCTCCCTGAAGATATAAACTCTGTTTCTCAAACTGTGATCTATGTATCTGAATCACTTATGACTCACTTTTAAAATAAATAAAATCAATAGACTCCTGGATTTCACTCCATACTCATTGAATCAGAAACTCTACAAGTAGGGTCCATGATGAGCTTTTTAAACAAGTATTCTCAGTAATCCTTACAAATCCTAAAGTAGGGCTTTTAACATTCAGAAAGACCTCATTCCAGAGAGAGCCCAGAATTGGTCTCTGACATCCAAATGTCAGTGCCATAATCAGACTCATTTCTCAGCGTCCTTCCTGTTAGTCTACTTTGTTACTCTGGCTCCACTGCCCTTGAATGTTCAAGAGAGGCAGTTGTTCCATCCAGCTGGAGCGGAAAAGTAATTTGATCCAGCATTTCCTGCTATGCCTTCTGGTCTCCACAACCTTCTTTCATGGTCTCCCTGCACCCCTCTCAGTTGGCAGGGAGGGCCATGACGTGCGCACAACTGTTCAGTTGTGTCATCTCAGGTTGACATTGGTCCTTCTGGGACCGTTGGTCAAGAAGACCACCTTTGTTGAAAAGTTGATTAAGCAACATGATCCCTAAAACAAAATGCTGAGAGTACAGCATGTCCCGAGGGCTGCTTCGTGGAAGTGACAGGTGGTGACTGGATGGAGCCCATGGATGTCTGAGTATTCAAACAACAAGTGCCAAATTTTTGTCCCTTCTAGCTTCTCCATTTTCCAACGACAATCTCAGAGTCTGAACACAGGCAGCACCTCAGATTCTAGTTTTGTTCTAATGCAGGGGTGCTCAGCCTATCTGGCAATGGTCTTCTGGAGTCCCTGTTGCTTTGAAAACAGGCTCTTGGGCCTATGCTCTGACCAATAGCTGAGAGCAGGTTCAGGCTCAGAGACGGAGCTTTGCCTCTTCCATGGCCGTGTATATTGGTAGGTGTTTAAGGAAGCCTTGTGGGGAGTTTGCTAAGAGAGAGAGGTCGAGTTTCTTGGGACTCAGGGCTGAACCTGAAGTTAATGCTCAGGTTTACACTTCTAAGAGAGTACAAAGGGTTTAAAGGAAGAGAAGGTTCTGCCTTTGTCTGTATTCACAGGTCTCTCTCTCCCTACCCTCTTCAAGTGGAGACAGTGATACATGTCAAGCAAAATTGGAATAGTATGTTAGTATTCCTCTCTTCCTGGCTTTTAATTAAAGGGATCTATGGTGGATCATTATTATTAAGTCAGGTCTCTGTGACCAGAACGATTCACACAGCTGAGAACACACAAACAAAACCGAAAACCAAACAGAGCTCCCCCTCACCAAACTGATTTCAGTTGGCCCTCTATGCTGCTCCTCTTTTTTTGGTAATACTTTCTCCTAATGACAATGACTCTCCTATCCAAGAAACACATGTTCTTAAGTCAAATGCTCTAATAAGTTGATGATCCAAGTTTCCTGTGAATGATTTTGGGCATGAGAAATGGATTGTCCAAGCCTCAGCCATTGGTGCAGCTGGAGATTTCGCAAGTTTGCCCTAGAGAGTTGTCAAGGAAATCAAAGATGAAGATGGTGTTGCAGGTTGAGTTTCCTGGGAAGTGGATTTTTGTGATGGAGTTTGGTGTGTGGGAAGTTTATCAAGGAGTGTCGCTTGGAAGGGAAATGTCATAGAAAGGAAGAGGAATCAGTAGTAGGCAGAATACAGACCCATGGCTGTCTTAGCTGACTTCATGGCAGCTCTGGAGCTAGGATGGCCCTTCAGAGTTGGCCCAACTTGGGCTAAGATAGATCAGTAATCAGATATGGGCTGTCCCAGGAAGGGGCATAACCTCGGACAAGGTGGCTTTCTGCAGCTGAGGCGGTCCCAAGGACAGTGAAGTGAAGTCTTCTACTGACAGTGAAGACTTTATGCCAGTAGCACTCCCAATGGCTGAGATTCGTTCAGTAAAAGGGGCCTGGTTGGGGCATCCTTATGCCCAACACAGATGGTGCTCCACGTGCCAATGACACATTCCCGTGAGAAACACGTGGGTGATTTTGCATCACTCACCACTCTCCATTGGGGATTATCCTCTTATCTCTTTCTTGTTCTTATCTTCTTTAGCTCTTTATCTTTGTCTATTTCCTTTCTTCCAAGATAATTCTTTACCTCTAGCTTCTAGCTATGAGAACGCAGAACCCTTACCATCTGTGTTAGCATTCAGTGGCTTATCCACATGGGACCCTGGCTTGAGGGTTGCCTTTTAAGCACTGATCTGAACCTTTCTGAAGGTTTTGAGCCCTGATCTGAACCTCTGCATTCTTCTTTATGGCTTCAGAAGTACAGATGGTCCCTAACTTACAATGGTTTTGCTTATAATTGTTTTTTGACTTTACAGTTGTGTGAAAACAATATACATCCAGTAGAAACCCTACTTCAGATACCAATACTGGAAGTTTTTCACTTTCAGTATGATATTCAATAAATTACATAAGAGGTTGAATACTTTGTTTTAAAGTAGGCTTTGTGCTAGAAGATTGTGCCCAACTATAGGCTAATGTAAGTGTTCTGAGTGCATTTAAGGTAGGCTAGCTATGATGCTCAGTAGGTTAGGTGTATTAAAAGCATTTTCAATTCATGATATTTTCAATTTATGTTGAGTTTATTGGGATGTAACCCCATTGTAAGTCAAGGAGCATTTGTGTATTGCATCCATGCCTTCCTCTGATAAATTCACTATGCTTTGGGCATATTTCAGCCTCCTTCTACAAAAAGAGAACACAAAAAACCAGCTTGGATTTTAAATAAGGCAGAAACCTGAGGCCACATTCTGTCCTTGATGCTTAGCTTTGCACCATTCCCTGGAGAAAGCGCTTATGTCTTTTAGGTTCTGTTGGGATGCTTCCTTACACATGCTTACATGGCCTTGTTCCCAGTCTTTGGCCCTTCAAAAAATGAGCTGGCTGTTCATTAAGAGTCATGCAGCTGAGCTCATACCCATGAATTTTTCAGGGCATATTACTGAGTGTCCTTTAATCTCTAAGACTTGTAGATCTTGGAGGGCTGGATCTCTGAACAGAGAGGTCCAGGAACCCACCCCTGTAGCATCAGCAATGACAGCTGCTTCCCATTTGCTGCTTAGATTCAGCTGAAACTCATCGGAAATCAGATCTGATGGTGGCCTCAGTTCTGATGACTACACTAACTTCATCCGATCAGATTTCCAGTGAGTCAGGCTGGTTGCTGAGCCCTTTGTCCCGTTGTTTCCTTTAGACCAATTTGGGATGGTGTTGCTTCATGAATAATCCATGCACATTAACCAGCTGCATGCATAAAGGCATTTCCACTGTGTCTTTGCTATGAAATTTTATCTGGTTCTGATGTAATTCATAAATAACCAAGAAGAGCCAGACCCTGACTTAAAATATCTAGAAACCTTAGAGAATCTTTCAGGTTTCCCGAGAGAAGGCATGGTATTAACTTATCTCTAAATGGTTATAACAGGGATATTTTCCCCGGAGAGTCTTTAATGTCACTGTTGGCTGTATTGCAGGGACAAGGAATATATGGAAATGAAGATACTTCTCAAAGTGTTTGAAACAAACTTTTATTTCAGTTTCTGGGGTTCTTTTTGGTTTTGGCTGTTGCCTTAATCACCAAGTGGTGTGGGTTAAAACAAAAGCCATAATTAAATTGAACCCAATTTGGGGAAAAAATGTTGGGCAACTCTTTGCTTAAGCAGAAGCAGGTGGTACTGGAATGCTTAGTGGAAGTGAGCTGTGAGGAGGGAATGCAGATTTTTTTTTTTCATTGAAAACAGTTAAAAATACTTGTGGTCTTTTATGCCAGGCTGTGATCAAGATTTTATATATATGTGTGTGTATCTCCCAGTTTCAGGAAAACTGTGATGGAAATGCAATATAGTTTTAATTAGAGAGTGGTCTTTTGTGGTAAGAGAGGATGGGATTTTGTGTGTGTGTGTGTGGTGTTTATTTCCAGGGTTGTTTTAAGTAAAGATGTTCTTCTATTCTAGTAAAGATGTGATTTCACTTATGCTCCATTCAGGAACTCATCTGTAGAATAAACCAATATGTTTTACATAGCTAGCTTTCATAAATGGAACGAAGGATGGATGGGAGGATGTGGCCATGACCCCACTGGCTGTGGGGGATGAGAGAGCCAATCTTGTTGAAAAGGCGGTCATCCTATTCTTCTCTAATTGCTCAAGAGTTTTCCTTTCAGAGACAGTTCAGTGGAACTTTCCCAGTAGAGAAACATGTCTTCAGGCTCAGGAATTAAGAGGGGGCCACAGCCCAATTGTGAAATGCCAATTTCCCTGCAAATACGTTTGCTAGATAAAGTTCAATTTGAATTTCAGATTAAAAATAAATAATTGTTTTAGTGTAAGTATGTCTCATAATATTCGGGACTAGAAATTATTCATTGTTCACCTGAGGTTCAAGCTTAACCAGGCATCTGGTATTTTTAGTCCTGTACTGCATAAGGCTGTTTTAGTCAACGATGGACTGCATATACAACAGTGGTCCTGTAAGCTTACAACACTGTATTTTTACTGTACCCTTTCTATGTTTAGTTATATTTAGATACACAAATACTTACCTTTGTGTTCCCATTGTCTGTAGTATTCAGTACGTAACATGCTGTACAGGTTTATAGCCTTGGGGCAACAGGTTCTACCATATGGCCTGTGTGCAGTAGGCTATACTATCTAGGTTTTGTGTAAGTATCCTCAACGATGTTCGCACAATGACAAAATTGCCTAATATCTCAGAACTTATCTCTGATGTTAAATAACCCATGACTGTATCTGCTACATCTGGCATTCCTACCTCCAAAAGGCAGTTTTTTTTGTTTTTTTTGTTTTTTTTTTTTTGAGATGGAGTCTTGCTCTGTTTCCCAGTCTGGAGCTCAATGGCGTCATCTCTGCTCACTGCAAGCTCTGCCTCCTGGGTTCAAGCAATTTTCCTGCCTCAGCCTCCTGAGTAGCTGGGATTACAAGCACTTGCTATCATGCCCGGTTAATTTTTACATTTTTAATGGAGACAGGGTTTCACCACGTTGGTCAGGCTGGTTTTAAACTCCTGACCTCAGATGATCCACCCGCCTTGGCCTCTCAAAGTGCTAGGATTACAGGTGTGAGCCACCACACCCAGCCCAAAAGGCAATTCTCTCTCTAATTACCAAAAGGCAATTCTTTCTCTAATTAAAAGTGAGTCAGATGCTTATTGCTGTCTCAGATATTTTGTTGCTGTTGTTGTCATCGCTCTTTTTAAATAGATTTTATTTTTTAGTGCAGTTTTAGGTTAACAGTAAAATTAAGCAGAAAGTACAGAGTTCCCATACATTTCCTGCTCCCGCATGTATATAAGCCTCCCCCATTATCAACATCTTGCGTCAAAGTGGTACCTTTGTTATAACTGATAAACCTACATTGTGTGTCATTACTACCTGAAGTCCATAGTTTAGGGTTCACTCTTGGTGTTGTGCATTCTGTGGGTTTTGACAAATGTATGATGACATTTACCTAGCACTAAACCATATAGAGTAGTTTCACTGCCCTAAAAGTCCTCTGTGCTCTGCCTATTTATCCTTACCACCCCACTAACCCCTGACAATCACTGATTTTTTTTAATCACCTCTATAGTTTTGCCTCTCCCAGGGTGTTCTATAGTTGAAAGCATGCAGCATATTGCTTTTTCAGACTGGCTTCTCCCACTTAGTGATATATATTTAAAGCTCCTCCATGTCTTTTCATAACTCAGTAGCTTATTTCTTTTTAGCACTGAAGTATATTTGGATAACAGTACTTTATCAGACATGTGTTTTGCAAAATTTTCTTCCAGTCGGTAGTTTGTCTTCTCATTCTTTTCACAGTTTCTTTTGCAGAGCAGACATTTTAAATTTTAATGAAGTCCAGCTTAATCTTAATCTTTCTGGGTCTAGTCTCCATTTTTAAGAGTGAGGAGGCTAGATTAGATGATTTCTAAGACCCAATTTGACTCTATTATTCTACTAAAAATATATAATTTTTACAACACTCCAGTGCCATATCATTTCCGATTAACTTAGGAATCTGTGTGGGAAGCTAGGGAAACACCTTCAAGGCATAAAGAGATCCCTTCAGTGAATATGAATATGAATACGGATAGCAGTTGTTTCATCATTTTAGAAACAGCACCGTATTTCGAGCAGTTCTTTCATACTTGCTAACTCCATTTGCTGATCCAGTCAACATTTATGTGGTTGTATGGGTTTGAGACACCAGGAAGAATAAGACCAGGTGACTGTCTGCCTTAGTTCAGTGGGAGTTGGGTAAGGACGGGGATAGAGAGAAGCACAATGAAAATGTCAGCACAATGTGGTACGTACTGGGCTACAGACAATGGCACAGTATTATGAAATGTGGCACATGTGATTGTTTTTTAAGAAAATTGTTTTCCTCATTGATGCACATTGAATTGGTTGTAAATTCTGGTATCTGGCCACTGTGATCAGGTATAATCATTAGAATCACATTATTTACTTTTACTGGCTTGGGCATACATGTACACACGAGCTGGTACACACACACACACTGTATTAATCCGTTTTCACACTGCTGATAAAGACATACTCAAAACTAGGCAATTTACAAAAGAAAAGTTTATTGGACTTACAGTTCCACATGGCTGAGGAGGCCTCACAATCATGGTGGAAGGTGAAAGGCACATCTCACATGGTGGCAGGCAAGAGAAGAGAGAAGCTTGTTCAGGGGAACTCCTGTTTTTAAAACCATTAGAACTCATGAGACTTATTTACTATCATGAGAACAACACAGGAAAGACTTGCCCCCATGATTCAGTTACCTCCCCCCAGTTACCTCCCCCTGGGTCCCTCCCACAACACATGGAAATTCAAGATGAGATTTTGCGGGGGGACGCGGCCAAACCATATCACACATATTTCCACTAGTACAGAGAGAGAACAGTAGAAAAGTCATGTGTGCAGAAGCAAGGACAGAAAGAAGAGCTGCAATTAAAAACAGTCACCTTTTATCTCCATTTTTTTTCCTATTTTCTGATATTACTAAGATAAGGAATTTTAAAAAGTGGTCAAAATTTATGAAGTACTTGTTATTTTTAAGGCATTACTCACACTTACTTAATCCCATCAACTGTCCTATGCAATAGATACTATCATTATTCCCATTTCACAAATGAGAAAATGTAATCAGAAAGTTTTTTTTTCCTTGATTGTTTAAAGGTTATGTGTGTGTGTGTTTCATTTATTTTTTGAGATAGGGTCTTGCTATGTTGCCTAGTCTGGTCCTGAATTTCTGGGATCAAGCTATCCTCCTGCCTCAGCCTCTAAAGTAGCTGGAACTACAGGGGTGTGCCACCATGCCCAGCTTTATATATACATTTCAAATTAAAAATCCCTCCACCATTAATAAAATGCGATTGGTCCAGGTCTAAGAAATACATTCAGCATTCTATGAGGCCCTCTATATCCTAATAAACTAATAATTATAATTTTGTGAAATATTTTTCTATATGCTTTCTATGTACTTATCTATACCTGGCTTCCAGAGAAAATGCACATCTCAAATGTAATGCTTTTATTATAAGTCTAGTTCTCATATTTCCCCCAGATCCAACTGAGCAGTTAGTTTTTTCTTTTAGAAAGAATCATAGTTATGTGATGCACATTTTCCCTGGAAGCTGGATCAGTATGTTACTTGAATAAGGTTGCACAAATAAATGAGAAATTACTTTTTATTATTTTTTTCAGTTCCTCCTCCTCCTCCTCCTTCTCCTCCTCCTCCTCCTCTTCTTCTTCTTCTTCTACGTCTTCATCTTCATCTTCTTCTTCTTTCTTTCTCTTCTTCTTCTTCCTCTTCTTCTTCTTCTTCTTCTTCTTCTTCCTCTTCCTCTTCCTCTTCTTCTTCTTTTCAGAGGTGGAGACTTTGTTTGTGTCCCACCCTGGAGTATAGTGGCATGATCACAGCTCACTGTAACCTCAAAATCCAAGGCTGAAGTGATCATCCTGCCTCAGCCTCCTCAGTAGCTGGGACTGTAGGTATGTGCTAACACACCTGGCTAATTTTTAAAAAATATATTGTAGAGACGAGGTTCTTGCTATGCTGCCCAGGATGATCTGGAACTCCTGGCCTGAAGTAATTCTTCTCTCTCAGCCCCTCAAAGCACTAGGATTATAGGTACAAGCCACTGTGCTTCACCAGAAATTACTTTTAAAACAACTAGTAGATATGAATGTGAGCATTCTAAATGGATCATTAGATTAGTAGCCACTGAGTCTGAGTCATGTTTCCCTGTGACCTGAATAAGAATTATGGTAGAAAACCTTGTAAAGCCTTGACTAGGAGGTGAAGAAGGAAGTAATTGCAATGGAGGGGATTGCTTGTTCTTGGCAGTAATATTCGTCTATGCCATTCATTTAGGATGAAGAATAATGAGGGACAAAGCAAATGTTGGCCGTCTTTTCTGTCTTGTATTTGGAAAATGTATCTTGGATTTATTAACCAGATAAATTACTCTCCTGCAAAGTGTAACCGTAAATCAACACCATTGAGATGGTATCATTTCCTTTGAAATAATAAACCAGAGGTGGTGTGGCAATCCAAGAGCAATTATAACACAATTAAATGTCCAGGTTACTCCCTCCCTCTCATAATTTATACTTGGGAAAAATATACACTGAAGGTTTATATTTTTTAAGGGAAGTCAGAATTGTTGAGTAGCCAAGAACAATAAAAAGGACATTGAAGATTCCCAAGTGGGAAGACTAGCAATTTAATGATTTCTTTCTTCAAAATAAAGATACATGTATAGCAAAACTATGATTTTTTTCTAAAAGTCGAATGAGAAACCATTATCGGTTTGAGTAAAATGATTTAATCTGTAACTAAAAACAGTCTTAGAGTCCCAGAAGGTTTGAGTTGGATGAGAAATTAGACATCATTCTTTTCAGTCAAATAATTACAGCAAATTATTTGATAAACATTTGTGTTGACTCCTGTGAGGTGTGTGGTGCTACTTTAGGTACTCTGGGTTAAAAAAAGAAGTAAAACGATACTAAAAGTGCAAGCAACAAGAGAAAAAATTGATAAATTGAACTTCTTCAAAATTAAAAACTTTTGTGCAGCAACCCAAATTATTGAGAAAGTGAAAAGACAACCTATACAGTGGAGGAAATATTTATAAATCCTATATCTGGTAAGAGTCTAGTATCCAGAACATATTTTAAAAAGCAACCTCTTATAACTCAACCAAAAAAGACAAATAACTCAATTTAAAAAGGGGCAAAGGGCTTGAATAGACATTTCTCCAAAAAAGATGTGCAAATGGCCACTAAGCACATGAAAAGATGGTCAACATGATTAGTCATTAGGGAAATGCAAATCAAAATCACAATGAGATACCACGTCAAACCCACTGAAACGGTTATAATAAAAAAAGAGGAGAATAACAAGCATTGGCAAGGATGTGGAGAAACTGGAGCTCTGTGCGTTGCTGCTGGGAATGTAAAATGGTGCAGCTGCTATGGAAAACAGTCTGGCAGTTCCTCAAAAAGTTAAACATAGAATTACAGTAGGACCCAGCACTTCCACACCTTGGTGCATAACCCAAAGAATTGAAAACAGAGACTCAAATAAATAGATGTACACTGGTTCATAGCAGCACTATTCACAATAGCCAAAAGGTGGAAACCACCCAAATGTCCATCAATGGAAGAATGGATTAACAAAGTGTGGTAAATGCATGCAACTAACTATTATTCAGTCCAAAAGGGAATGAAGTACTGATTCAGACCATAACACGGGTGAGCCTCAAACACATTATGCTGGCCAGGCGCGGGGGCTCATGCCTGTAATCCCAGTACTTTGGGAGGCCAAGGCGGGCGGATCACCTGAGGTCAGGAGTTCGAGACCAGCCTAACCAATGTTGAGAAACCCCATCTCTACTAAAAATACAAAATTAGCCGAGTGTGTTGGTGCATGCCTGTAGTCCCAGCTACTGGGGAGGCTGAGGCAGGAGAATCGCTTGAACCCAAGAGGCAGAGGTTGCAGTGAGCTGAGATTGTACCACTGCACTCCAACCTGGGCAACAAGAGTGAAACTGGGTCTCAAAACAAACAAACAAATGAAACAAAACAAACAAAAAAAGTTACGCTGAGTGAAATAAGTCACACAGAAAAGATCACATGTTGTACAATTTCATTGAAATGAAATATCTGCTAAAAGCAAATTCAAAGAGACAGAAAGAAGACTTGTGGTTGCCAGGGGTGGGGGAATAGTTGAAAGGGGAGTGACTGTTTGATGTGTATGGAAGTTTCTTTTGGGGTGATGAAAATATTTTGAAATTTGGTAACTGTGGTGGCAGCAGAACATTGTGAATGTACTCAATGACACTGAATTTTACACTTTATAATGGTTAATGTTAAGTTACATGAATTTCACCTCAATTAAAAAAAAAAGAAAAAAGTACAGCCTTGTATAGTGAAAAGGAGGCTGGATTGAGATCAGACTCAGGTTTATGACTTTGTTTTCCCACCTTCTGTTTGTACGAACCTGAATAAATCATGCAACCACACTCTGGAAAATGCATTTTAGGAATCTACAATAAGTGTTGTTTTAACTTCCCTTGGGTGGGCATTTCGATAACATTCAGTGGACAATTCAGATAATCTATGTCAAATACTTTCCTCCCTGGGATCATTATTTTCATATAAAACAGATATCATCTACCAAGCAAAACTGGAACGATTGCAAAATAATACCAGTGGGGAAAATGATGCATAAATACCATGGAAGGAAAGAACTACAAGGGTGAGCTAAGTGAGGTGGGGAGGTACAAGCAGCAAGTCTGGTCAGCTGAAGGTTTCCTGCCGGCCTTTTCATGTTGCTGGGAAGGCAAGAACAAACTCTGTGAGTCAAGCAAAGGATCAGACAAGCGGGGGAGAAAAAGGAGAAGAGAGCTTGACTCATCCCTGGAGGGATAAACCACTGCTTGAACTGAGAGCCAGCACACCCCTGGGAAAGGAGGAGTCACACCACATGACAGCTCCTCAGCCAGGACTGGCCCAAGCCAACTGCCGCCTCAAGGGCTGCTTATTCTATTCATTTTGCAATGTGTAGACGTGCCTAGTTGCCCTGGCCCCTGAGCACAATAGTGATCACAATGCAATTCCTTAGCCTTGCCTCATCGTCCTGGATGAACCCAGGCCAGGTGCTCACTGGCAGTTGATGTTTCTAAGGCAGAAACAAAGAGGGAAGATCCTAGGTGCCCAGCAGGAGGTGTCTGCGCAGGCACATGGGGACCTCGTGCTGCTTCTGCCTTAGTTGTGTGCAACTGCTTTCGTGATTTTTATCGTCAGGAGCAAGGACATGGAAAAACCTTTTATTCAGGGGAAACGTTCTTTTTACAGTGGCTCAGCAAAAGTCAGTAAAAGCAAATTTACTCTACCAGTGATGGAAAAATATGTCTGCCATAGGCAGGTGCTGTTTAGAGCAAAAATAAACATATGCTCATACACACACATACAGAAATCATCATGTTAACGTTTAGTTTAACAACTATGCTGCAATAGAAATAATGCACTTGTCAGCAGCCAATATCTAAGGCATAGCCATACAAAGAAAACACATTTTTAGGCTAAAATAGGATAAATTAATACACTTGAAAACCTCAAGTCTTTACTTCACGTATGTGTGTACGTGTGCACATGGATGTGCTGGGCACAGGCATGCAGGCATGTGAGTTTGTATAAATGTCCTCTGCTAAGAAACCACAGAGCTCTGGCATAGATTTAAATCTATGCCAGACAAAAACGTCTGGCTGCTCTGACAGCTGCTCCGTGATTCACAGAATTCTCAGTCTCAAGTGGCCCCAGTGTCAGAAGTGAGGATGAGAGGACTGATTTGTCCAACTTTAAATTTGCTGAGAGCACCATGAGGTGTCTGTTTCTAGCAGAAATGAAATTTGAACTTCCAGGACTTCAGGTTTGTGTCTTTTTGAAAAGACATAGCTTCCCATGTGTGAAAGGTGCTTTTTCAAATGTACAAAATAGCTGGGCAACATATAAATTGACCAGACTTGCGCAAAGATGGACTAACATGGAAGCCGTTTCTTAAGGTGTTACTGAAGCTTCTATGATTGCAGTGTGACGATGGGTCTGTTGAACAGCAGCGGTAGAAAATGAAGCTTGTAGAAAGCACAGATGGTCTTTGGCTGATTGGGAGAAGCAGAGACAAGGCATCTGGGTCGAGGCTGCAGACACACCTTAACACCCTGGGCCCCAGTGGGTAGAGGAGATGGAATAGGAAGAAGACCAAGAAGAGAGAGAAAGTAGTGGGGCTACTTAGCTGGATGAGAGACACGAAGGTTCAGGGAAAACAAATGGGAAAAACATTGTTTTTCTCCTATCTAAGACTCTCCCCCTTCCTGCCTCTCACAATGAAAATTAGGAAAAAAATAGAATTATGAAATAATTTTAAATGAAAAACATATTTAAGACAAGTGGTTTACCTGGCTTTGAATTCCCCAAAATAATTTTTTAAATTGTGCAATAGGAAAATTTATTTTGAAACACCTTATTTGCATTCATTACATGCCACTATGATGGTAAATAGCATTATTAGAATTTTCCAGTGAGGTACTAGACATATTTCTCTCTCAAGGGAGTACCACATGGTACTGTGGTACAACTGTGGTGCAGCAGTGCCGTGTGGCACTGTGGTACAGTGGTACTGTGTGGTACTGTGGTGCAGCGGTGCCGTGTGGCACTGTGGTGCAGTGGTACCGTGTGGTACTGTGGTGCAGCGGTGCCGTGTGGCACTGTGGTACAGCGGTACCGTGTGGCACTGTGGTGCAGCGGTACCGTGTGGCACTGTGGTGCAGCGGTGCCGTGTGGCACTGTGGTGCAGTGGTGCCGTGTGGTACTGTGGTGCAGTGGTACCGTGTGGCACTGTGGTACAGTGGTACTGTGTGGTACTGTGGTGCAGCGGTACCGTGTGGCACTGTGGTACAGTGGTACTGTGATGATGATGATTCTGGCAAGGACATAGCTTCTTAAGAGCTTGAAAACCAGGGCAGCTTCCTTTACCGGCAGGAAAGCTGCTGCCGTCCCTGCTCTGAGCAGCTCTTGGTCTCTCCTGTGCTGTGTCCTTCAGTACATTAGAGGGGCTGTGTCTTTTGCTGTGTCACATCACTGTCACACATGTGACAACCATGAATATATGAATAGATGACCGTGTCTGCACAAGGGAGAAGACAGCACTTAAAAAGCAAGAAGAATGGCAGTCACGTGGGACCAGTGGAGTATATCGATGGTAAAATATAGAAAATACAGACAGAAGGAAATTGTGTGTTTTGCTGACTGTCAGTATAAGTAGCACAGTGCCCTGAGTCTCCCACAGCCCAGACTTAAGCCATCCTGACAACAGAGGGCTTGGGTGACTGCCGTAAGTCTATAGGGGGTGAAAAAACAAGCCCTCTTTTTTTAGTCTATTTTCAAAAAAGGGCAGGGAAGGACAAACCTTGATGCGCTTATTTGAGTAAGAGGCAAGGAAATTCTGTAAGAAAGAGTTGCAGTGAAGAACTGTAAAATGCCCGAGGTGTGACATGAAACACCTCGGTGGTTAGGAAGACTTCCGCATTCAACCGTGGCACTTCCTTGGGATGTCAACCTCCTTGGTCGCCATGGCATCCGAATCAGCCAGTTAATTTTGGTCAAAATTCCTCTCCAACTATCCCAGGTTCAATGAAACTCTCAGTGGACTTTTGTTAAAGAACAGAAGAAAGCAAAGTAAATGGCCCAACTGAGTCACTGGAAGAATTCTGGCAAATTATTTGTGCTCCCCAAGTCTTATTGAGTCTAAACCTAAGGCAGAAGTTTTCTAAAGGTTGGCACAAAGCAGAGAAAGCCTGTGACAATGACAAGACACTGTTACTATATTCTTTTGATAATACAAAGCAATTTTTTGATAACAAAAAGGAGTTGGTGTTGAGAGGTTACATTGAAGGGTAGCAGATATTGCGCCTCAGGTCTGATCTAGCCAAGCTCTGTGGGATCCTCTGAGCATAGGACGGGCAGCATTCACTATCTCACTGATCTTTCTTCTTGCTTTCTTCGGTAGGATGGGAAAGAAGTTGGTTTGTATAGAACAACCACAAATAAATGAGAAATTAGGTGCTTTCCTTATCGGCTCAATATCATGGACGAAACCACCACAGAAAAGGCAATGGTCCTGTTTTAACCTCCACATCAGTGGTTTCCTAGTTCTCATACTTCTGTCAGCTTAGCACAAACTGGCAAACCTCAGCATGGATTAGGTTAGATTTTTAAAGTTCATTAGTGTACAAGTTCATGCAAAGATATATTAAATTTCAACACATTTCCCTAAGAAGTTAATGGACAGAACAGAATCATTTTACAAGCAAACTACACCTCTTTCTCTCCTCTTTGGTTCTGCAGGAGAAGTGAGGAAAGATGGTGGAAACTTTCATGGTAATAACATTTGTCCTGCCTCATAGAATATATTTTCTTTTCTTTTTTTGTTTTCTGTTTTTTTTTTTTTGAGGTGGAGTTTCACTCTTGTTGCCCAGGCTGGAGTGCAATGGCGTGGTCTCGGCTCACCACAAACTCCACCCCCCGGGTTCAAGCGAGTCTCCTGCCTCAGCCTTCCTGAGTAGCTGGGATTACAGGCATGTGCCACCACGCCCGGCTAATTTTGCATTTTTAGTAGAGACGGGGTTTCTCCATGTTGGTCAGACTGGTCTCAAACTCCCGACCTCCAGGTGATCCGACCTCCTTGGCCTCCTTAAGTGCTGGGATTACAGGTGTGAGCCACTACGCCCGACCAATATATTTTATTTTCCAAAACACATCGAGAGACTTAACTTGTCAATGGAAATTTTAAAAAGCAAGTTGCTTCCATTACAATATTTCCTCACCTATTCCTATCACTTGCCAAGCAACAGCCTAGTGCAGGACATTTCTTCATTTTATGGCTGCAAATTTTCTGAAAATTTTACATTTCTCCAAAGGACATATGAGGACAATGGATGAGATTCACTCAGTGAGGAAAGGAGAGGAGATGGTTTGATGTTACACCAGAATATGAGCTTCTCTCATTACTATGTCTTCCATGCATTTCTGTGTCCTTAAGCACCTAGCCCAATGCCCAGTAGGACTGCAGGTTCAATAAATGCCCACTGGATTAAACCAACATCAAAGATGTTATCCTTGGTCAGCAAAATGATGCTGTCTTTTGTTACAGCCACCTTGAGAGGGTGGGCTGGGATTACTGATGCCACTCCTTAAACACATTCTAAAGCTAGATTGGTGATATGTTTTAGTCAATAACAGTGCAAAGCATGTAAATTAGAAGTCAGTTTATCCTGTAGCTGATGGGGAAAAGGGTGGAAGTTCTGGAAAGGGGTAGGGAATGAATATTTGTTATTGAACACCTGATAATGTACCAGACAATGTGATCTCCAAAATTATAGATGAGACATACATTGTTGCTTGTAATCCTCTAAAGCACAGAGGAATAGATATTATTCCCATTTCTGAGATGAGGAAACTGAGGTTTAGGGAAGCTTGTAACTCACACAGAATCTCAGTTAATACATGTCAGAGACAGGATTCTAATCCGGGTCTGTCTAACTTCAAAATTGATGCTTTTACCCACAATGGAAAACATTGCCTTCATTCCTTTTCAATTCAGGAAGCTATTAATGCTATTGATATGGCAGAGTCTTCTGAATAGTAGGACACGTCTCTGTGACAGCCATGGTTAGGTGTGCTGGGTGCAGGAAGAGAAGTCAAGGAGTGCCCTCACTGGGGGATGGTAGGGATGCTGCCCAGTTGTCCCCTAGGAGCTCCAGAGCCAAAGCACTCAACAGGAGCTTGGCCCAGAGCAGTGCTTAGAGGCAAGGAAAGCCTACAGCATGCAGGAAAGGGGCAGGTCTGGGACACAGAGAGAAGTCAGGTCCCTGGATGCTGCGAGTCCTTCCTCTTTGAGAGGTTATGGCTTGCCAAGCCAACACAGACACATACAGTCTCATGGAGCAGGAAGGGATTGGAATGGACCCAGCTACCTAGGTCTTTTCTCCTTTAGATTGTATTGATTTCATGACCCTGTAGTTTGCATTTATTTTTTAAGGAAGACTGAACTCAACAGGAATAAGTTCTTTTAGTCTACTTTAGCTAAAAACCATCTTTTAAAGTGTTAAAAAAAAATGGAACAGTAGTAACGTAGTAAAAATATGAAGCCCTTTCAGGACAGATCCAAACACTGGGGAGAAAATACGGGACAGGAAAAGAATATGAAAATTAACAAATAAACAATAGTGTCTACCTCTCTCTATGAATGACAGGATTCCTGGGGTCATTTTTATTTCTCTCTCACTTGCAGACTGGTATAATTAGAAGAAGAGAGATCAAAATCAGGTTCTGGCAAACAGGAAAGCACTTCAAATAGAGTTGAAATATGAAATGACTTAGGAGTCTAGACTTCATGTTCCCAGCACCAGGTTGTAAACATGAGGCCGCTCAGTGGAGTGACTTCCCAGACAGGGAAAGCAAGAGTTTCAGAGAGAAACACCCCGGCGATGAAGAAGCTTTCATCTTCTATTTTTTCTTCTTACATGTTTTATTACTGTGTATACCACTGGGTGACATGACTCAGACTGTAAACATATTGGAGAGACAGGAGGTGGTTTAAAAAATATATATTGCCTTTTATATCATAGGAAGTGATTTTAAAAGGTGGGCACACCAGATTTATGTGTGTGTTATGGTGATGATACTTTTTTTGTCACCAGAGGAAATTATTTGATGAGGCTTCCTTTGGTTTTATGAGGAAAATTGGCCTCAGAGGAGAAAGTGAGTGTTGCATTCTCTAATGGAGCTGGATTAGCCATGGTATCTTGGTCTCGGTTTCATGAAGGCTTTAGAATCTGTGCCCTAGATAAAAAGAGGTGATGTGCTACCTCACAGGTGGGATCTCAGGGATAAAATGTGCACGGTACTGCATTGGGAGCCATGGGTGATGCGTGTGAGGCAGCTCTTCATACGGTGAGAGGAGGGAGGTCATGTTAGTCTTTTTCCAAGGAATGTGAACAAATTGCAAAACTGGCTGCTTTGAGCTTCACCATATGTGTAACTGTACTGACTTTCAGTAGAGATTCTAGTGAGAGCTGAAATCATCTATGAGTTTAAACAGAAAAGAAAAAAAAAAAAAGACGTTAAGAGAAGAGGAGAGTCAAATGTTAATCCTGTACCGGTACCTCTGTGTGGTCTATTTTTCTGCCTGTGAGTAACTCCCCAACCAAATCCAGGCTTGACTGGAAGTGCTGCACTTTGCCAGAAAATTATTTAAAAAGATGAGAAAAAGTAAAAAATAAATAAGACTGAAGAGGAATGAAAATGAGAACCTTTTGGTTTGATATCAAAACGAAAGTGAAATAACCAGTTGCACACAGTTGGTAATATTTCCTAGTTTACAGGCTACAGCAAGGACTTCTTAGCGATTTGTTCTCTCCAGGTCTTCTCCTGATGTCCTGTATCATCTGTTTGTTCATTCGTTCGTTCATTCATTCATTCATGGATCCTAAAAGGAACACAGGATCAATTTGCAACAAACACAGTCCCAAAATATTTCAATTTTTTTTCTATCTACAAGACTCACCTTACTTTATTTTGTTTTTAATTGACAAATAATAATTGTGTGTATTTACGGGGTACAATGTGATATTTTATACATTGCAGAAAGATTCAATAAGGATAATTAACCTGATATTCCTCACCTTACCAACTCTCTTTTTTTTTGTGGGGAGAATGTTAAAAATCCTTTTTTTAAGCAATTTTGTAATATATAATACATTATTATTAGCTGTGGTTACCACATAGTGCAATAGATTACTAAAATTTAGTCTTCCAGTAGTGACATTTTGCATTCTTTGATCAACATTTTTTTTTTCCTCATTCTTTCCTCTCTGTTGATCTCTGGTTACCACCTTTCTCCTCCCTCTTTCTATGACATGGACATTTTTAGATTCCATATATAAAAGGGATCATACTGTATATGTCTTTCTGTGCCTGGTTTAGCCTAATGTCCTCCAGTTCCATCTGCATTGTCAAGAATGACAGAATTTCTTTCTTTTTAAAGGCTGTATAGTATTCCATTGTGTACAGACACAATAGTTTCTTTATCCATTGATGAACACTTGGGTTGCTTCTGTATCTTGGCTACTATAAATAATGCTGAAATGAACTGGTAGTGCAGATAGCTCTTCAACATACAGGCTTCAATTCTTTTGGCTATATATCCAGAAGTGGGGCTATTGTATCATATGGCAATTCTACATTTAGTTTTTTGAGGAACCTCTGTATTAGTCCATTTTCATACTGCTATAAAGAACTGCCTGAGACTGGGTAATTGATAAAGGAAAGAGGTTTAATTGACTCACAGTTCAGCATGGCTGGGGAGGCCTCAGGAAACTTACAATCATGGCAGAAGGCAAAGGGGAAGTAAAGAACCTTCTTCACAAGGTGGCAGGAAGGAGAAGTGCTGAGTGAAAGGGGAAGAGCCCTTATAAAACCATCAGATCTCATGAAAACTCACACGTTATCATGAGAACAGCATGGGAGAAGCTGAGCTGCCACACAGCTGCAATGGAGTCCTCCACTGATGCTACTAGGAGCTCTAGAACTGGGATGGGGCCTTCAGAGTGTTCTGAATTCAGGCTAGGTGGCTGGGCTTTTGTATTCCTGCATCAGCATCATTGGCTGCTGGCTGCCCGCTCTTTGAAGCAGTTCCCTATGCTGAAGGCATTCCAAGACAGGGATGCTGCTGTGGGTCTCAGCAGCTGGGGGATGGGTGCATCAGTCCTGAAGAGGGAATCTGGACAAAGCACCCTTGCATCTCCTGCAAACACAGAACATTTTTTCATGAACAATTTCATGGAACAATGCTGTATGGAGCATCCTTTGGGATATTCTGCCTCTGGAAATCTACTCCAAATGTGATCAACACTCCAGCCCTCTAAAGGAAGAAATCATACCCTTGACTCTAATAGCAGTGATCAAAACAATGCTAACTTGTGTTAGCAGTGGCAAATCCTACAGGTCTGCAGCAAACTCAATTCTTGCCGCCAAAGAAGAGAGAATTTGACTGAGGGGCCTAAGGCAGGAGAGACGAAGGCAAGTTTTAGAGCAGGAGTGAAAGTTTGTTAAAAAGCTTTAGAGCAGGAATGAAAGGAAGTAAAGCACACTTGGAAGAGGGCCACTCAGGAGACTTGAGAGATCAAGTGTGCAGTTTGACCTTTTGACTTACGGTTTTATACGTTGGCATACTTCCGGGGTCTTGTGTCCCTTCTCCCAGGATTCTTCCCTTGGAGTGGGCCATCTGCATGAGTAATGACCTGCCATCACTTGGGAGGGGAGCATGTGTAGTGTGTTTACTGGAGTTCTGCGCATGCTCACTTCAGGCTTTCTTCCCTTACCAGTCAAATGTTCCTAGAAGGTCATATGCCAGTTAAACTCCGCCATTTTGCTTCTTAATGTGCACGCTTGACCCATGTCATGAGACCCAGTAGGATCTCATTTCGCCCAACTCCTGAGATCTTACTGGGAAGCTGCTGATAATCAGTTTCAGGTGTTTCCATCCACTGGGAGATTGCCTTTCCCTGGTGCTGGCTGTGACCAATTATTATTTTAGAAAGACAGTTAACAACTGCATGACCATCACCTGATGGCCACCTGACATTCCTGATTTGGGGTGGGGGCTTGAGGGAGCCCTCTCCTGCCTTGCTGATGCCTGACTAGCTGTAACACCTGGGGCTTGGAATTTTCTCCATTGCCATTTTAACAGATTATTCTTTCCCTAACATAAGAAGAAGCTAAGTAGAGTTATGATATATGAAACAAGAGAAGGGGCACAGGATGCCACACTTCCTCATGTATTAGGCTTGCTCACACCCACTTCTTTCACATCCAGTTTGTCAATAACTTGTAATATCTTCTATGTCAATAATACCAAGACATTCTAACTCCCCACGTGTCTTCCCTTTTGGCCCCCATACACCTTTGACATTTTTGAGGCAGATGGGATGAGGAAATTTAATTCTTTGATAATTTTCTCAGTTTCTGCTATGGCTTTTGATTGATTTACATTTTTTTTCACATTTTCTCTGGTCATTCTTGGCCATTTCTATTTCATCTGAAAGTTATCCATATTATCTAGGCAAGGTCCCAATAGAGAACCTCAAAAGGGTCAATGGAAGAGAGTTTAATAAAATGACAATTCACAAAATTGTGGGCAGGATGAAGGGAAGTCAACCTGGGAAGGTGTTATCTGCTGGGAAGAGGAGAGGAAACTGTTTTGGGAACCTAGGAGAACAGCTGCAGGAGAGGACTTCCAGGGGAGCTGTGCCCTTGCGTGGAGGGAGGGAGCTGTCCACAGCAGCTCACTGGGAGGGGACTGGAGAACAGTCCCTCCCTGCTTGTTGCTCCCCTCTCACACCTTCCCCTTGGCTGAACCTGAAGTAACTTGAAACCAGAGGGGTTGATGTGGCCCATATAGTTCAACCTGACACACAGCAGGGAGGATCAGAGGGGCAAAAGAAAAGTCCTATCACCCAGGTCTTCACAGACAGTTGATTTACATAGAACTGAGTAAGGGCTCTCATAGTCTTTTTTGTTTCCTCTATATCTGTAGTTATTTTCTGATTTTGTCTGTTTTTCTCTTTTGAAAAGTTTGTTTACCTGATGAGTGACTTCTTTCTTGCTCTTTCTTTTCTCTTTCTTTTTCTTTCTCTTTTTCTCTCTCTTTCTCCCTTTCTAAATTAAAGAATTATTAATATATCTTCATGTCTTTAATTAGCTTATCTTTTTATTATTTTATAATTCATTCATTTCTGCTTTTATCTTTTTCGAGCCCCCGCTGTGATATTTAAATTCATTGCTTTCTACATATGATAAATACCTTTCTTTTTCTTTTTTCTTATCTTCTATTCTATTTTCTCAAGATTTCTCAATATTTCTGTGATGGTTAATATTAAGTGTCAATTTGATTGGATTGAAGGCTGCAAAGTATTGTTTCTGGGTGTATCTGAGTGTTTCTGGGTGTTTCCAGAAGAGATTAACATTTGAATCAGTGGACTGGGAGAGGAAGACCCACCCATAATGTGGGTGGGCACCATCCAATCAGCTGCCAGTGCAGCTCGAAAAAGCAGGCAGAAGACGGTGGAAGAAGCTGATTTGCTGAGTCTTCTGGCCTTCATCTTTCTCCCATGTTGGATACTTCCTGCCTTCTAACATCAGATTCCAAGTTCTTCTGCTATGGGACTCTTGGACTTACACCAGTGGTTTGCCAGGGGCTCTCAGGCCTTTGGCCACAGACTGAAGACTGCACTGTCAGCCTCCTTACTTTTGAGGTTTTGGGACTTGGACTGAGTCACTACTGGCTTCCTTTCTCCTCAACTTGCAGATGGCCTATTGTGGGACTTTACCTGTGATCGTGAGTCAATTCTTCTTAATAAACTCCCTTTCATATACACACCTATCCCATTACTTCTGTCCCTCTAGAGAACCCTCACTAATACAATTTCCCTCTGCTCTCTACCGATTTGGAGGTAATACTTTATTATTTCAGTCTTTACTGGTTAGCTTTACATTTATAAATTTTATTTGTATTTTTAATAAAGTTTTTATTCTGCAATAATTTTATTTACAGAAAAGTTACAAATATAGAATAGATTTTTCTACCTCTCACTATTTTCTATAATGTTAACATCTTATTTACCATGACATCTTATACATTAATACCATGTTGCATTTGTGGAAAACAAAAACAATCACCCACAACACTGATGCATTAGCGTTACTATTAATTAAACTCCAGATGATTTTTGGATTTTACAAGTTTTTCCACTAGTGTCATTTTTCTGTTCCAAGATTCAATACAGGATACCACATTGTATTTAGTACCCTTAAATTTTAATATATATCTTTGTTAAGATCTATTGGGTCTAGCCTCTCTTTGAACAATACAATAAGGATCTTAACCTTGCCATCCCCCAATGGTTCACATGTTATTTTTGTCAAGTACTTTAAATCCTTCTAGGTTTAAACTATTCTAAATGACTCATTATGTTTACTATTCATTTTACAGCTAGCATTTATTTAGATTTAAATTTTAAGCATCATATTGGTGGATCCTCGGCTCTTGTATTTGCATCTTTCCTTTGGCATAACCTGCCCTCTCACTATCCTTTTTTATCCTCTCACATCCCTTTTTTTTTTTGAGATGGAGTTTTGCTCTTGTTGCCCAGGCTGGAGTGCAGTGGCACGATCTTGGCTTGCCACAACCTCCGCCTCCCGGGTTGAAGCGATTCTCCTGCCTCAGCCTCCTGACTAGCTGGGTTTACAGGCATGCGCCACCATGCCTGGCTAATTTTGTATTTTTAGTAGAGACGGGGTTTCTCCATATGGGTCAAGCTTGTCTCAAACTCCTGACCTTAGCTGATCTGCCTGCCTCAGCCTCCCAAAGTACTGGGATTACAAGCGTGAGCCACCGCACCCGGCCAGCACATCCTTTTAAATGTTTTTCAGTGCAGATCTGTGAATTATAAATTATGTCAGAATTTATCTGGCTGAAACGTCTTTTTGTGTTCTTGGTTAAAGAATAAAGTAGAAAATTTCAGCCGGGTGCAGTTATGCATGCCTGCAATCCTAGCACTTTCGCAGGCCAAGGTGGGTGGATCACCTGGGGTCAGGAGTTCGAGACCAACCTGGCCAACATGGAGAAGCCCCGTTTCTACCAAACACACAAAATTAGCCGGGTGTGGTGGGTGCCTGTAATTCCAGATAGTCAGGAGGCTGAGGCAGGAGAATTGCTTGAACCCAGGATATAGAGGCTGCGGTGAGCTGAGATAGCACCAATGCACTCCAGCCTCGGCAACAAAGCGAGACTCCATCTAAAAATAAATAAATAAATAAGTAAAAAACTCTGAATATAGAATTTTAGTGTGAACACTTCTGTCCCTCAGGATTTTCACAATATTCCACTGTCTCATGGCTTCTATTGCAGCAGTTTAATTATGTTAGTTATTCTTCATTTTCTCTTTGTAGGTAATCTCTCTTTTCTCTTTTGTTGCTTTAAATAATTTCTCTTTAACATTGTGTTTTGCACTTTTAATGTACTGTTCTAGGTGTTGGTTTTATTTATTCTGCTTAGGATTTATGCTTATTAAATCTGGGGATTCATGTCTTTCATCTATGTGAGAAAGTTCTTGGACATTATTTGAATATTGTCTCTATTCCTACTAGTCATATGTTGGACCAACTCAATTATCCTCCATGTTTCTTAACTTGTATTAAATTTTATATGTCATTATTTTTCTGTACTGTATTCTGGATGATTTTTTCAAATTTATCTTACATAATCTGCTGTTTAAATTGCACATTCACTTTTTATTTTTATTAAAAATATTTTCCATTTATAGAAGTTTCATGTGGTTCTTTTTTATATCAGCCTGCTCACTTAGATTTCATTTCATGGAATCTAATTCTTTCCTTAATATTTTTAATACTTCAAACCCACTTCCTTTATAGTTTATATAACATTGCTTTTCTGTTATCTGAAGCCCTTGAGGAGTTAATCATCCTGCTCTGTCTACTACTTTTCACCCGTGGTGGATTGTTTTCTCAAGCACTTTGTAAGTCTTAATGGAAGATGAGTTTCAAAGAGATTTTGCTTTATGTTTCTTTGTTAATTTCTTGGCTTGGACTTGAGACTATATATCCCATGTGTGTAGTTAAAATAGAAAATTTAAACTAGAGCAAGATACTGGCACAGAGGATTTATTTGCCCATTTGAACCATTATGGATATAAGCTTCCTGGTTATTTTGCTGGGCTAGTGGGGTCATTGAAGTTTGCATATCTTTCTTTCATTGGGTTGCAGCCCTTTGAGACTGTCAATTTTTGTGGGGGTCTCAGCTTCAGCTCCCTACCTTAGGCATCCAAAGACCTTGTGTACTGATGTATATTTTTGCAAACTCGAATACTGGCTACTTTCGACCCAGCACCCTCCCCTTTCTTCCCCGTCCCTTGAGGCAGATGTCATATCCACTTTAGCTTACTGCTCTGACTCCCTGCATTGTCATCCTGCTAGTTCCCTCCCCAATGAGTTAAATAATCACTGACTTGTGCTTACTTTGTATTTGTATGAGAGTCATGTCTTCTGAACTTATAAAAAGTCATTGTATCATTTATTGCATAAGGATTTGACTCAACTCTTAAAAGAGAGCTCTCAAGATTTAGTCTTTTGTTTTACTTGACATCCAACCTCAGAGCCATCAAATTATTAATACCACCTTACCCTCATCCAAGTTTGACTTCAATTACAACATTTCAATGCCTAGGATAAATCTCTACCTCCTTTAATCTTTCCTGTAGCAGTGTCCATTGGAATATGTTTATATCAGGATATTACTTCCCTCTTCCTTTATTCATTTACTATTTATTACCTCATTTGTTGAACAAGATTGGAAAGTAAGCTCCTTCTCTGTCTTACCTGTGGTTCAACCAGCAGAGTCTATTACAGTATGTGGCACACAGTAATGAACAATTAATACATTTTGGTCAAATAGATAAACAAATGAATAGATGTGATCTATAGTACCAGACTTTATCATGTGCAAATCAGTGGCTGTTCCCAAGGACAGAGAGGAGAGAGACTTGCAAGCACTGAGTTCTAATTAAGGAATGCTATAATAGGGGGGCAGGTCAAGTATCATCAGTGTAGATGAAAGGCTTCATGGAGAAGATGGCCCTTGAGTTGAGTCTTGCAAGATGAGTAGAACTGGAGTAAAAGTATGACAGGCAAGGAAAAAGGCACGGGCAGATGCACAGAGAGATGGAATCACTCTAGGGACTGTATGGACCTAGGGCCCCAGTGGCTGCTCTCTGAAATACATACTGGGCTTCTCCACAGCCACATATATTTCCCACAAGCTGCTCCTGGCCAGTCACTGAGTGAGACAGGGATACTAAGACTGGCCCATTCCTGGGAGACATGGAATTTTTTTGGCTGTCATTGCTCTCCAAAGGCCTTGCTGCAACTGTCTTAGATTCTCCAACAGTCTGAGACATTTCTAGCAGACTTTCCCATCCCTCTTTCCTTCACTTGGGGGTCAGACTGCCATCACAGCCTCATAGTTCTTCCAGCCTTCTCCAACTCATTTTCTCTTCCACAAGTATTAGCCCTAATCAAATTCTACATATTTTTAATCCCATTTTGGTGTTTGCCTCCTGGCCATTCCAGATGATCACATATCACCTATGTCTTCTGCAGGGAGCAGACAGAAAAAGACGCTACATACATTTATCTGGTCGAGGGCTTTTGATACCACTCTCAAGTTTGAGGCTTAGGCAGAGGGAATGCTAATGAAGATTTTAGAGGAAGTGAGATCTGGCTTGTATTTTAAGAAGATGATCATGATAAAGGCAGGAAGAGTGGATGTATTAGTCTGTTCTCATGCTGCTAATAAAGACATACCCAAGACTGTGTAATTTGTAAGGGAAAGAGGTTTAGTTGACTCAAATTCCACATGGCTGGGGAGGCCTCGCAATCATGGCAGAAAGCGAAGAAGAAGCAAGGCACGTCTTACATGGCAGCAAGTAAGAGAGAGCTTGTGTGGGGGCACTCCCATTTATAAAGCCATCAGATCCCAGGACACTTATTCACTACCATGAGAACAGTATGGGGGAAACTGCCCCCATGATTCAGTTATCTCCACCAGGCCCTGCTTTTGACATGTGCACATGTGGGGATTATTACAATTCAAAGTGGGATTTGAGTGGGGACACAGCCAAACCACGTCAGTGGATTTCTGGGAAGCTGTTACAGTGACCTGGATGAGGCTTGATGGGGTTGAGATGTGTAGGAACAGTGAAGAAGTTGGCCTGACTTCACAGCTCCTGCAGAAGACAGTGCATGACGGGTGTGAAATTTTACCTTCTCTCAACTTTATGGAAAAGAAAGTAACCCCTATGTAAGTTTGTTAGAAAGGACCTTAAATGTGAAATGTTACAGAAAAATAATCACTCTGGGCTCCCTCCACTGTTATATCCAGGCATGGCCTCACCTACAGAGTGTGCCTGAAAAGCAACAACGGTTTATGCCTCTGTCTCTGGCCTTTCTTTTTTTTTTTTCTAAAGAGCAACTGAAAATGGAAAAGACCCTTTCCACTTCTGTGATTTTCTCTGTCTGGGGTCTGTGGGGAAACCGTCTGGAAAACAAATCCCCCAAAGGCTCCTTGTGTTGTGTGAACCCAAGTAGGGTGTGGTGTGGTGCGAGAGAGTCCTATGAGGGAGGCTCTCACAGGTCTCTGGAGGACAGCATAGAAGTTCTGCATTTTAGATCTGAAAATAGAAGCAAGCTCAAGGAAGCAAGTACTGTGTATAATGACCGGACGTGGGGGTGTGGGTGAGAGGGCTGAGATGGGAATTGTAACAGGCATATTGGCCAAGCCTGCTATAGTCCTGACTTCCAGTGCAGCTGTTCCCTTTATCCCCAGAACCAGAGCAGAAGAATGGTGCCCTGGAAAACAGAAGGGTGCAAGGGCCCTTAAAATGCCCCTGGCAATGGTAAGTACAAGCCCTGCCATGCCCCGAACTAAACTGTCAAACTTTCAAACTTCCGGCTGAATGGGCACTCAAGGTTTCTTGCAAAGAGGGAGCAATCAGGTGCTTGGAGGGTGAGTTGGCACATTTGCCTTCAGGCACCCTTTCGAACTGAGGCCTTAGCAGCTTCCTATCTGAACAAACAGGAAGCCTATTAAAAATGCCCATTGTCCCCTCCTGCCAGTGCTGAAAGGACTGTTAAAAGACTAAATCCGCAGACCTCTTGCCAAGTCAAGAAACTCAGGGAGCATGCAGCTGCTGGTGCCACCTGTGTCTATCTAAGTCCAGCTAAGAGACTTCTTCCTCAGGGCACCCCCATTCTGAAGTGATGGATCCTACAGAGGCAAGAACAGGCAAAGGCACTGAATGAGAAAGGAGGGAATGAATGTAGCTCATGGTTATCATTTGCTGAAAGTGCTCAGCTCGGTCCTCTCATTCCTCAGTTTCAGCAACAACCAGGAATCTGTCTCTGCATCCCCCACAACCCCCATCCTCTGAGATGTCCTGGCTGGGAATCAAATTCAGTGTGAAACACCTGCCATCCACTGCCGTGCCACAAACACAATACACCACATGCCAGTTTGTAGAGGGGAGAAGAGAGGGCCGCGAAAGAAGGTCTGTGATGTTATTGAAAAGTGAAGTCTTGCTGTTGGCTTCTCTCTGTCTCTCTCTCTCTCTCTCTCATACATACACACACACACACACACACACACACACTCACTCCCCCAGGCCTCTAAAGTTTTGCACATGTCTCTGGCTACTCCACTGTCAATCAAACACTGAAAGAGACAGGCAGCCCGCATCCTGGTACCCTCTGTGGGTAACAGGTGTATATGTAGGGGTGCGTGTGTGTGTGTGTGTGTGTGTGTGTGTGTGTTGGTTATGAATGAACCAACCCCAGGAAGGTTCCCAGCCTAAGGAGGGGGTCGACACCAGGAACATCAGAGGCTTAGACCAGGCTCTCAGACCCAACTTGGAAATGAATTCTGCCCCCACAGCATTCCCAGCGTAGCCACAAGATGCTTACAGGCCTGAGTCCGCCGGTTGACCCGTCCATAGGGAATGGTAAATGAGGTGCGGCAGTTGCCGGAGGAGGCCTGGCACAGCAAGGCTTTGTACCTTTTGAGTACAGCAGCCTCAGGCCCTCGTGGGTGGCATCTGTGCGTGACAGCGCTTCCCTTGGCTGCAGGAGGACAGTCCCTGCTCCAGCATTGCCCTATCTCTCTCAGGCCTAAAACAGAGGCCCAGTGTCCATGCCACGCCACTCTAGCTGGATGGTCCGAGAGTCCTGCTGTCTTTCAGCCTAGTATCTCCCATTCCATCCATGGTGGGTGGCTCCTGGCCAGCCCTCCCTGCCCTCCTGGCCTGGCCGGACCATGAAGCAGCCGCTCCTGGCGGTCTGCGACAGACAGTGGGGCTCTGTAAGAGCAGTCTCCTGTGAGAAGCTGGATGTTATTCTATAGAAAGGACTCGTTATTAGAAGACCCAGAGGACCAGGGGTGGCACCTTGGGCTGTTTTCTTTCTCTTCGGCCTTCATTTACTTACCCTCTCGGAAGGAGCACGGGCCGCCGGCCGGTGCCCGCAATTCACTTGTCCTGGTGAAGGCAGCTTGACAGCTGCATAAATCACGCCGAGATACCACTAATAGGTTGCTGCCTGAGACTGTATTGGACCACCCAAGAGCAGCTCTGGCGGCCCTCTGAGGCCTGCACACAAATACGGTAATGCAAATGGCTTAACCCTTTGTTATTCTGCAGCACGCTGGAACCAAGGGGCTTCGTCATGTCCTCTCTCCCGTTCCCCAGGAACGGCCTTGGTCTGTTTCTCAGCTCTGCTCCCCACCCTGGCTTCTTACACCTCCTTTCTTCCCCACCCATTCTTCCAGTTTCTCCAGGCCTCAGCTGAGGCTTGTGCACCCTGCAGATAATGAGAGGAGGAAGGCCTGGCCAGGGCTGTTGGCTGAGGTGGAACGGGATTGGCTGAGGGTAAAAGAGAGGAATAGGTAGTCAGTGGCAGAGCAGGTCAGCAGGACAGTGGAGCAGGGTGCACAGGATTATGGGTCCAGGCAACGGCAAAGCCTGCTTCTCGGCCTGAGGGGGACGGCGGTGCCATGCATGCTGGGCACCTGGGTTTCTGCACACAGCTCAGTGACAGACACCCTGGCCTCTGTCCCTGATGCAGAAAGGAAGGAGAAGAATGCAGTGAAGGTGGAGAGGGAACCATGTCTCATTTTCTTGTTCAGTGGAGAATCAAACCAAGGTTCTTTCTTTCAGTCACAGTCCTCAAGTGCTAACTATGATGCTCATCCTGTGCCAAGTGTCAGAGACACCAGTGTCCCTGCTTTCCAGAACTCACAGCCCTGCACCCGAAGTGATAAGCCTCTGGCCAGCTGGCCCTCCCATTTCCAAGCTGTCCTCATGTTCTGCCTCTGCACCTTTGCCTCCCTGTGCTGGAGACTGCCCAGGACTGCTCCCCCTCAGGGCTGCTGCATTATTTGTTGAATCTACGTTGCTCCCTCCCACCCTTCAAGCTTCTGCTCTAATGCCGTCTTCTCAGCCAACCTTTCCTAACCACTCTGTTTAGCACTGCAACTAACCTCCAAAATGGCACTCTCTAACCCACTTTCCTGCTCTTTTATTTTATCTTATCTTATGTTTTAAGAGACAGGGTCTTACTTTGTCACCCAGGCTGGAGTGCAGTGGCATGCTCATGGCTCATTGCAGCCTCAAACTCCTGGGTTCAAGGGATCTTGACACCTCAACCTCCTGAGTAGTTGAGACTACAGGTGCATCCCACCAAGCAGGGCTACTTTTCTTATTTTTTATTTTTTGTAGAGACAGAGTCTCGCTATGTTGCCCAAGGTGGTCTCCAACTCCTGGCTTCAAGCAATCCTCCCACCTCAACCTCCCAAAGTGCTGGGATTACAGGCGTGAGCTGCCAGGCCCAACCTGGCTTATTTTTCTTTACAGCACTTAACTACTTCCAAATATGCTACATCATTTCCTTATTTTGTTTATTGTGTGCCTTCTCCTACTAGTGGGGTAAGACTTTGAAGGTAAGAGCTTTGGATTACTCTGTTGGCCGATGGATCCTCGGTAACGAGAATATGGTCTCCACATGTAGGGGGTGCTCAATACATGTTTGTTGAGTGATTAATTACTATAACAAAGGAATGTGCAATGAGCCATGGGGACCTGGGGGGACTCGTGATATATTAGCCCAGAGGGGCTGGGGAAGGAGGCATGAGTCCTGGGTTTATGAGTTCAGGGATCAGTCACCTTGTCAGAGATGCTGGAAGCAATACTGGAATTAAGGAGATCCACTTCCTCTTTGTTATCTCTTAGCATGACACCATTGGCTCGTGTGCTAATCTCCAGAACCCAGGTAAAGGAAATTTTGCAAATGTGATTAAACTAGGAATGTTGAGATGGGAAGGTTATTTTGGCATACCCTGGTGGGCCCAATATCATCACAAGATTTTTTTTTTTTTCTGATACAGAGTCTTGCTCTCGTTGTCCAGGCTGGAGTGCAATAGCACAATCTCAGCTCACTGCAACCTCCGCCTTCTGGGTTCAAACAATTCTCCTGCCTCAGCTTCCCAAGTAGCTGAGATTATGGGTGCCTGCCACCACCTCTGGCTAATGTTCGTGTTTTTAGTAAAGACAGGGTTTCACCATGTTGGCCAGGGTGGTCTTGAACTCCTGACCTCCGGTGATCCACAAACCTTGGCCTCCCAAAGTGCTGGGATTACAGGTGTGAGCCACCGTGCCTGGCCACAAGATTTCTTATAAGAGAGAAACAGAAAGATCAGAGAAAGGAGGAGATGTGACCATAGGAGCAGAGACTGGAGTCAGGTTGGGCCACAAGCCAAAGAACGTGGGAAGTTTCTAGAAGCTGGAGAAGACAAGAAAATGGATTTTCCCCTAGAGGCTCTAGAAGAAACACAGGCCAACGGACACCTTGATTTTAGCCCAGTGAAACTGATTTTGGACTTCTGACCTCTATAACTGTTAAGATGATAAATTTGTGTTATTTTAAGCCACTGGGTTTGTGGTCATGTGTTACAGTAGCATAGGAAACTAATAGGACATCCTCTTTATATGCTAAGCATTGTTTTTCCCTCCCCTAGGCTCGTTTTGGGCTTTGGCTCTGCTAACTTTCTTCCTACAGGTGGGCAACACTTATGCATCTTCGTTTTCACCTTTGCACACAACCTTCTCAAAGTGACAGTAGTCTGAGAGCTCTCTGTGTGATTCCTGGGGACTTTTTAAAAAGGAGTTCCTGTCATCTCCTTCGAGTTGGAATCTTTTGAGTTTGCGCAACCGCGTTTATTCCTGTATACTTATTTCTAAATGTTTCTCAAGCTTCTGGAAGTGCTCTCAGCAATTCCCAAAGGGATGCGCTTTGGTCTCTGTTGCAGGCGGGCCTTTTATTCTCTGGATTATCTCTACTGGGATGGATACTCTGCTCTATTTCAACCCCTCAAACTGATGCCTGAGAATAGCCCAGGCCCGGGTCCTGGCTGTGCCAGCTCTGTGCCACCACCAAAGGCGGTGGGGGGTGCGGGCAGGAGATAGAATCTGGTCGGCCATCTAAGCAGAGTTATCTGGGGGCTCCCCTCCTGCCAGCATCTTCTCCCTTCTGTCTCTGTCCTGCGTCCAACACGCATTTGCTGAATACTTATGAAGCACAAGGCTCCATCCCCACCATAAAATATGAAAAGCTAGGTGCAGAAACACCCCCAAATCATATGTAGGTGGGATTCCTGCAGAACTTCTGAATGTAGTGTCGAGAAAATGTCACTAGAGCTCAGGTGATGAATTTGCTTTGTTCCTTTGGAATACATTGGTTGTAAATCCCTTCTTTCTCTCTCTCTTCCTTTTTTTTTTTTTTTTTTTTGACAGTTAGGCTCTGTGATCCAGGCTGGAGTACAGTGGTGCGATTAATCTTGGCTCACTGCAATCTCCGCTTCCTGGTACAAGCTATTCTCCCCTCTCAGCCTCCCAAGTAGCTGGGATTACAGGTGCCCATCATCACGCCTGGCTAATTTTTGTATTTTTTGTAGAGATGAGGTTTTGCCATGATGCCCAGGGCTGGTCTTTAGCTCCTGGCCTTAAGCGATCCACCTACCTCGGCCTCCCAATGTGCTGTGATTACAGGTGTTAGCCACTGAGCCCGGCCAACCTCTCCTCTTTTTAATCTGTCTTCTGTCTTTGTCTTCCACAGGGCTGGCCTCACTGTATACAGAGTAAGTGAGTGGCACTTAGGGAAGAACAGGAAACACAGCACTAGACTAGAAATGGACGATGCTACTCAAGTGCTGAATACTGAAGGCAGGGTGTTTGGAGCTAGACTTTTCATCTGTGTCATCAAATATCTATTACTTGAAATGTGACTAGTACAACTGAACCTGGTTATCAAATTCTATTTAACTTTATTTATTTAAACTTAAATTTTAAAAAGATACCTGCTTCAATTATTGGGAAGCTTTTGAGTATATTTAAAACAACTTGAGTACATACATTTACTTTTTCAATTGTACATTTTATGAAATAAATGCAAATGAAGTATTTCTGATGAAAATTTAGCATTTAAATTGAGAAGTGCTACAGTTTGAAATATTTTATATTCTTTTTCTTAATGAGAAAAAGAAAAGCATATAAAATATTTCAATATTTTATATTAATTATATGATGCACTGTTATTACTTTGGATTTATTGGGGTAAAATAAAATACGTTATTGACATTAATTTCATCTGCCTCTTTTTTTCTTTTTTTTTTTTTTTTTTGAGACGGAGTCTCACTGTGTCTCCCAGGCTGGAGTGCAGTGGCGTGATCTCGGCTCACTGCAAGCTCCGCCTCCTGGGTTCACGCCATTCTCCCGCCTCAGCCTCTCAAGTAGCTGAGACTACAGGCGCCCGCCACCACGCCCGGTTAGTTTTTTGTATTTTTAGTAGAGACGGGGTTTCACCATGTTAGCCAGGATAGTCTCGATCTCCTGACCTCGTGATCCACCCGCCTCGGCCTCCCAAAGTGCTGGGATTACAGGCTTGAGCCACCGCGCCCGGCCTTCTTTTTTTTTTTTTTTTTTTTTTTTNCCCGGCTAGTTTTTTGTATTTTTAGTAGAGACGGGGTTTCACCATGTTAGCCAGGATAGTCTCGATCTCCTGACCTCGTGATCCACCCGCCTCGGCCTCCCAAAGTGCTGGGATTACAGGCTTGAGCCCCCGCGCCCGGCCTTCTTTTTTTTTTTTTTTTTTTTTTTTCCTTTTTTAAATGTGGCTACTAGAAAATTGAAAATACAATGTGTGGGTCACATTGTATTTCTATTGACCAATGCTGTCTTGCATAATCATTGTTATCCTTTTTGGATAACAACATCTTAGCAAGACTGGTCACCCCCATAATAATGTGTCCCAATTTTAAAAATAGAATTATGAGTTTAATTTTGAAAGATGTATTTGAATCCTTGCTGATTTTCCATATGGATTCCACTTTGAAGAGTAGACTAAGGAAAAAAGATACATTTTAGCTTTATATCCTCATAACATGTGAAACAAATAATAGTAAAAACTTAATAATCAAGAACAAACGCACCAAAATAGGCAAACAAAACACTCACAAAGGCTTTACCAAGACAAATGCTATGCTCCTAATTGGCTTTAAATTAAATGCATCCTTCGTAAGCTTTCAGTTAATATACACGGAAGATGGCCGAGTCTCCTTCCACGCTGAGGGATGAGGATATTTGAAATGTTTCTTTACCCCTCAAAACTCATCTGGGACTTTACCCCTTCTGCTCCCCTGTTTTCTCAGAAGAGATGCCCATCCTTATTTAGGATTTATATTAGTGTGTGTGCTTAGGACTTCTCCCTTCTATCCCCAAACAACAACAATGATAGCTTGCCTGTTATTGTAGCTGTCATTTTCATCACCATCACACTAATGACATGTTGCTCCTGTTCACACACAACACACACACACACACACACACACTCCTTTGGTGGTGCTATGCAAGTTTCATCTTTATCAAGGCATTCTCACAAAAGCTACCCGCTATCACTGTGTTGGCTTTAGCCTGATACCTTACACGTGGTGGATACACATATTGAAAGAGTAAATGAACGAGTCTAACAGAAACATCCTTCTTATTTGAAATGATCAGCCACCAACAGAGTTAACATTTACTAGGTGTATACTGTGCTCTGTATGTGCATACAGTGTACCAATTTTTGTGTCTCATTAATATTTACATTCCTTGACTCTTGTTAAAAAGTAAAAAAATAACATGCTGGCAAGGTTGTGGAGGAAAAGGGGCACTTTTACCCTGTTGGTGAGAGTGTAAACTAGTTCAATCATTGTGAAAGACCATGTGGCGATTCCTCAAAGACCTAAAAACAGAAATACCACTTGACTCAGCAATCCCATTACTTGGTATCTACCCAAAGGAATATAAATCATTCTATTATAAAGACACGTGCTTACACTGTGTTCACTGCAGCGCTATTCACAATAGCAAAGACATGGAATCAACCTAAATGCCCATCGGTGACTGGTTGGATAAAGAAAATGTGGTACATATACACCATGAAATACTATACAGCCATAAAAAGAACAAGATTATGTCCTTTGCAGGGACATGGATGGAGCAGGAGGCCATTATCCTTAGCAAACTGACATAGGAGCAGAAAACCAAATACATGTTCTCACTTGTAAGTGGGAGCTAAATTATTAGAACACATGGACACATAGAGGGAAACAACAGACACTGGGGCCCACCGGAGGGCAGAGGGTAAGAGGAGGGAGAGGAGCAGAAAAAAATAACTAATGGATACTAGGCTTAGTACCTGGGCAATGAAATAATCTGTACAACAAACCTCCATGACATATGCTTACTTATGTTATAAACCTGCACATGTACCCTTGAACTTAAGATTACAGTTTAAAAAATTTACATTCTTAACCATAATAACAACACAAAGGTAACACAATCATCATTAACATTTATTGAGCACTTACTCTGTGCCAAGACTCTTCATTTCATCTTTTAAAAAATCCCAGGAGGTTGGTACTGTTTCTACCCTTTCCACTTCAAGATGGGAAAGTTGATACTTATAGAAGTTAAACAACTTGGCCGGGCACGGTGGCTCATGCCTGTAATCCCAGCACTTTGAGAGGCCGAGGTGGGTGGATCACGAGGTCAGATCGAGACCATCCTGGCTAACATGGTGAAAACCCGTCTCTACTAAAAATACAAAAAAATATTAGCCGGGTGTGGAGGCAGGTGCCTGTAATCCCAGCTACTCGGGAGGCTGAGACAGGAGAATGGTGTGAACCCGGGAGGTGGAACTTGCAGTGAGCCAAGATCATGCCACTGCACTGCAGCCTGGGCGACAGAGCAAGACTCCACCTCAAAAAAAAAAAAAAAAAAAAGTTAAACAACTTGCCCAAAATCAGCCAGTGAGTAAATGGAAGGAGCCACGAGACTTGAACCCATGAAACACTCGAACTATGTTTCTCTTCTCTTATGTGGTGCACAAAATCTAAACCCAGACCTGACACTCTCAATGTGACCTTAGTTCACAGAGCAATCCTGACAAATCAGAACCTCAAGCCCACAGTGGGGGCAGCGTGCAGGTGGATTTAAACCACAGTGACAGTGTGGAAACTAAACTGGTGTCCTGGACTAGTGAGGACCATGGGGCTCAGCAAAGTAAAATCAAAACCACGCCCAGAGATCTCCATGAGCCGGGGATGGAAGACACATGTTAAAAACTCCTTTTGTTGAAAATGAGCTCATATCCCCTAATTATGAGGCGTGAAAGTAAAAACACTGCCATAAAGGAACATCACTGGATTTAAAAGAAAAAAAAAGCAAATAACCAAAGGAAAAGAAAAGAAAAGGCTCTTATTTTTATAACATGGAATACTCACTTCTAAATACCTGGATAAAAAAAAGAAACCTTAATGATAATGAAAAAATCTGTATGCAAAATGTTTCAACTAAAGAAAGTAAAACAACGAACAATCATCAACAACAACAAATACCCCAAAGTAAATCCAAAGAAAATAATAAAGATAAAAGCAAAAATTAATGAAATAGGCAAACTTCTTAGAATTGAAATTTGATCCTTTCAAAAAACTCTCTCTGATAAGGTTCATTAGAGAAAACAAATAAACCACACAGGAAAGGGGAAATAATTCAGATATAACATTTTCAAAACTATAAGAATAGTAGAGCTCTCTCTAAGCTCACAATTTTGGAAACTTAGTTATTAAAGGAAAGAGGTATGACTGATCCACTCTTGCCTCCTCCACATCCCCTTCAACGACTTGTTTATTCTGGACTTTTCATCTCAACTCAGAATATCCTTATTTTTTTCTTTTCTTAGCTGTACTTCCATGAAACTGTTGGAGGGAACGTGTGAGTAGAGTTGCCAAACCCAGTAAATAAAAATCAGAATGCTCAGTTAACTTTGAATTTGAGATAGGAAGCGAGTACTTTTTAAATAATATGCGAGTTCCAAATATTGCAGTATGGGACATGGGTATAGTAAAAAACGATTTGTTGTTTATCTGAAATTCAAATGTAACTGGCAGTCCTGTACTTGATCTGGTAACCATATCAAGTTTTCTTTTTTTTTTGAGATGGAGTCTTAGTCTGTCCCCCAGGCTGGAGTGCAGTGGTGCGATCTCAACTCACTGCAACCTCTGCCCCCCAGGTTCAAGCAATTCTCCTGCCTCAGCCTCCCAAGTAGCTGGGATTACAGACGCCTGCCACGGGACCCAGCTAATTCTTTGTGTTTTTAGTAGAGACAGAGTTTCACCATGTTGGCCAGGCTGGTCTTGAACTCCTGACCTCATGATCCACCCGTCTCAGCCTCCGAAAGTGCTGGGATTACGGGCATGAACCACCGCACCTGGCTGTAAACATACAGTTTTAAGGTCTATTGAGTTTGATACTTGGAAGGGTTGCCAGATTTAGTGTCAAAGTCCTGTAACATTAAAGTACAAGACACCCCAATTAGCAACATTTTGACCATACTTATACAAAAAAAAATTTATTGCTTATCTGAAATTCAAATGTAACTGTATATCTTGAATTTTATATGGCAACTCTAATTTCTGAGGAAGTGATCTGCTGCTGTGTATGACTGTAGACCACCAGTGGAAGTTTCAGGGGCAGAAATGAACTTTTCTGTATCTTTAGGTTCTGGTCATGCATCTTAGAGAAGACCAGAAGCCTGAGTGGCCTGGAGTGGAATGGCTTCTGCCTAGGTTTCTGGTAAGGGGGCCTGGGTCCCTCCTTCATTTATTATAGAGGGCGTGAGACCTCCATAGCTCTTAGACACCTTGGTTGATGAGTTACTATTAAAATCCAAATCAGATCTATTCTGTTTCTTTTGGAAGAAAGCAACTCTGCTCTGGATACTCTGACCCACCTGCTCATCACTATTTTGCACTCTTGTCTTTGTTTATTCAGTGGAGCCCAAACCATTTCAGCGTGAAAGGAGATCTATGTATAGCTTAGGGTTTCTGACCCAAACAGGAACTGAAATGAGAGGGAAGAAATGGCTTATCTCTTTGACATCTGACATCATTTTCCAATTATTAATCATTTTGGATTGGTAACAGTAAGACAGAAGTAAGGAGAGAGAGAGAGAGAGAGAGAAAGACAGAGAGAGACAGACCCAGGCTCAACACTGGCTTCAGCTGTTTAACGTCTGACTTAACTCCCTTTTAAAAGCTTTGTTTACCTTCCCCCCTATCCCACCCTCTCACAAAATACTTTTAAAAGAACGTTAACAGGAGGAGGATCAAGGATCTTGTTTTCTTTTCATTCTTTTTGATTTATGTGCCTTTGTCTTGAAAGCTCCTGTAATCTCCCATATCTTCAGAGCCCCTTCCCTGCTGACAGGGTGAAGGCAGTAAAAACTCCCCTGGCTTTGAGATAAACCATACCAAACTGGATCATTAGCTACACAAACTTTCTCCCTTGAATCCTCTCTTAAAATGTTTGGAACTCTAGAACTTCTTCCTTGAAAAGGAGTAAAAGCAAACATTACAGGTTATATCTTTTAGAAGCATGTAACCAGAGCTTTTTATTAACTCTAGTGGGAGTAAGACCTGGCACTGAATTGGTCTGGTAACATCTTTCTTGCAGCAGACATTTATTGAGCTGCTACTATAAGCCACTGACTAGGGCTGTAGGAGAGGCAAAGATAAATACGACGAGATCATCCCCACAGGAAGCTTGTTGTGAAATAGTTGGGGACAAATGCAACTTTTGCAATCTACCTTTGAAGACCCCATCAGGTAACCCTGTTAGGTACTCTTACAGAAGCCTGTATTTTCCTATCATTGCACATTTAAAATTTATATTTCTACATTGACTTCTGTGATGCTAAGTTTAATGTCTTGCTCACTCGCTAGTTTCTAAGCTCTGTGAGTTCTAAGAGGGGAGAAGCTGTGTCTATTCTGATTATTGTTATATTCTCAGCCTCAAGTTGACATATTCTAGGTAGTCATTAAATATTGGCTGAATACATACATTATTTGAATGAGCAAACTATAATGCAAGACAGAATTTTATCCATTGGTTATACGTGAAGAGTGATGTGAGCGGAGAAGGGAGCAATTCACTTGGGAATGGCTTTGCCGATGCTGTGAACACGACACAGATGAGGCGATCACCTGCCAGAGGATAACATCAGAAATAGACCCCAAATGTCTGGACATCAGAGGCCACAAGGATCTTGTCCTAGTGCTATCTGAGGGTCCTTGATTTCAAGTAGGCTCTAGCAGTCTAGCGGTTGGTGATTTCTAAGGTCTTTGCTCTTCTCCAATCCATAGTTTTATGCTGATTTAAATGAAAAGTGATTCCTTTCTTTCTGACCTTTTCTTCTTTAACTCCTGTTTGTTCTGCCATTCTTGGTAAAATGTCTCTGGGGACCTACTACCTACTAAGCATTTCATGTGTATTCTTCAGACATTTATCTCTTATGACTTGTAAAATAGATCTCAAGGGTTTTAAAAATATATGTCTGACATTCATGGGAAATCCATCCATAACTCAAATACTTCCTGGCCTAACCACCTGGGGTTGCTCCCTTTCCTGAGACATGCTCCTCATCCAAACCCACCACTTGCATCCTCCAGGACCCTTTATAGGTCCAAGGACAAGGAACAGCTCAGAAGGCCAGCTCTTCAAGGCCAAGTGAATGACATTTTTCATTATTAGGAGAATGGGGTGGTAGTTTCAGATATCAGGGACCCTCAAAACAGGAAGAGTTCCTAGAGATCATTTGGTTCAATCCCTTTGGGAAAAGTTGGCTCAGAAAAAAAGAAATGACCTGCCTGGTCACATTGTGTGTCACTGACAAGGTGGGGATGGGGGTACTCTGGGAGATAATTGGGTGAGTTATTTCAGCTCAAGCCTCCACTTTTGGAGTAAATGGAGAAATTTATAACTGCATGATAACACTTCCCTGACCTTCTCTACTTTACTCAGCGTGAGAATTAATTACCTGAGGCCAGTCCTATGGAACATTGGGAAGGCACGATTCAAAGATGCCAGCCAAGCATCTGGCACTTGAAAGAGGCTAAGTAAATGCAACTTCCCTCTCACCCTCTCTCTTTCATCCCCTCGTGTGTTGAACTGAATGGCCATTACTGTGTTGTCTTCCCCCTGCTTATTACGAACATCTCCAGGAAATCCAGTTCCATGGACTCTCCCCATCACAGCATCGGCAATGAGGAAGAACACTCCTAAAAGAGAGGGGGCCTGTGCTGGCAGCCTAGGGTTTATCTACAGGATGGAAATGCTTCCAGGTAGAGCAGATGTGAAGTCTGCTCCTTTACTTGCCTTTACTGAGTGTGAAGCTGACGAGAGTGACTTGTTTTCAGTAAAACGTGCCATGGTCTTCTTAGACATCTCCAAAAGCTTGGCAGACTCAACTCGCCGGACAGAAACGCAGGGTGCTTGGAGAGCTTTAGTCCCAGTGGAGAACACATTGCTGCCATTCACTGGCTCTGACTGTGGAATATCTAACTCAGCCCAGAGCTGAGGGTATGACTTCATGGGAAGCAGCTTCCCCATCTTCAGTGACCTCAGCTTTTGAGAATTAACGTCAACACCCAAATCATTAGCATTGGGAGTGGAAGTGTACTTTGTCATTTTCTAGGAGAGAGTGGAATCTTCCTTCTGAAAGATTTTCCCTAATGACTACCTGCAGTCCCAGGGGTCAGTGGCTGTGTCAGGCCCTGCATGGTGTAGCTTGGAAGAGAACCTTGACTGAGCTATGGAGACTTGAGAAGGTTCCCAAGGGTTTCCTTCTCAGTGCAGTTAGGTGACCCCCTGACTCACTGTCCAAAAGGGGACAATTTCGAGAATAAAAAGGGGCCCCTAAGTTGGCTCCCAGAGGTTTGAGGATCCACGACCCTGCCCACCTTCTGTTTCTAGGTCTGAGCCTTAGAAACAAGACACAAGACCCCAGCCCCAGAAAGATCTCAAAATCAAGAAAACTTTTCCATCAGGTAATAACGTTTTACTTGTTTCCTCATAGGACGTAAGCCCATCACAGGGCTTACCCAGCTGCCTTTGAGAAATGTCTGGGGCCACACTGGCTAAAATTAAGTACTTTGTGGTGAACTGGATTTGACTGGAACTAAAGGTTCAACTTCCAAGCTCACTCCCGTGGCTGTCGGCAGGCGGCTTCAGTTCCTCACCACATAGACCTTTCCACAGCATGAGGTGGGGACTCAGTGAAACCAGGTTCTGAATGTCAACAGAGAAAAAGACATTTTTGTTAATTGATTGATGTGTGGTGGTGTTTTAAAATAATTAGCATTTACTTTTTTCGTTTTATTTTGTTTTTGTTTTAAGACAGAGTTTTGCTCTTGTTGCCTAGGTGGAGTACAGCAGTGCAATCTCAACTGACTGCCATCTCTGCCCCGCAGGTTCAAGGGATTCTCCTGCCTCAGCCTCCCAAGTAGCTGGGATTACAGGCCCCCTGCCACCATGCCTGGCTAATTTTTTGTATTTTTAGTAGAGATGGGGTTTCACCATGTTGGCCAGGCTGGTCTCGAACTTCTGACCTCAGGTGATCCACACACCTTGGCCTCCCAAAGTGCTGGGATTACAGGCATGAGCCATGGCACCCGGCCTTGCTTTTCAAATTAATACACACATATAGCAGAAAATTTGGAAAAGAGAATCACAATGAAGAAAATTAAATCATCAGTAATCCCAACACCCAGTGCTAACATGTGGATGTCGTATTTCTCATCATTAGTCATTGGGCAGTCATCAAATTGTTGATGTGATTCTGGCACTAGAGCTTGAAAGAATGCATTCTAAAAGCCAAAGGAAAATTCCACTGCAGGTAAACCAGAAGAACATTAAAAATTTGTATTAAAGGCCAGGCGTGGTGGCTCGTGCCTGTAATCCCAGCACTTTGGGAGGCCAATGTGGGTGGATCACTTGAGGTCAGGAGTTGGAGACCAACCTGGCCAACATGGTGAAACCCCATCTCTACTAAAGATACAAAAATTAGCTGGGAGTGGTGGCGGGCGCCTGTAGTCCCAGCTACTCAGGAGGCTGAGGCAGGAGAATCGCTTATACCAGGAGATAGAGGTTGCAGTAAGCCAAAATCGTGCCACTGCACTCCAGTGTGGGCACCAGAGTGAGACTCTGTCTCAAAAAAAAAAAACTGTATTAAAATTATTATTTTTAATTGATAAATCAGGCTTCTATACATTTATGGGATACAATGTGATGTTTTAATATATGTGGACAATGCGGAATGATTAAATCAAGCTAATTTCACATATCTACCATCTTGTTTACCTATCGTTTTTTATGGTGAGACATTTGAAAGTTATTGTCATAGTTATTTTGAAATGTATGGTACTTTATTATTGACTATAGTCACCCTGCTGTGCAATAGATCTCGAAATTTATTCCCTCTGTCTATCTGAAACTTCAGAAGAACATTTTTGACAAGGTGGATGCTAGGATTTTGGTGATTGTTATCATGCAAGAAAGGTTTGGTAGAGCTTTGGTTATATTTTTTCCTGATGAAACAGGAGTTTCCATGTCTAGTGACTGTGAGTGCACTGAAAACAAGAACTTTATTTTAACTTCATACCTTTCATAATTCCTGGCACATGAATATTTGTTGAACTGAATTGAGATACACTTTCTATCATTCAAAACACTTTCGCATGCTCCAGGTTGGAAATACCACCTTGTTACAAAGGGCCACTACTGGTCTAATGAACCTGTGTATTAGTTATCTGTTGCTGTGTAACAAATTACTGTTAAATTTACCAGCTTAAAATGACAAACTTTTTTTTTTTTTTTGAGATGGAGTCTCGCTCTGTCGCCCAGGCTGGAGTGCAGTGGCGGGATCTCAGCTCACAGCAAGCTCTGCCTCCCAGGTTTACGCCATTCTCCTGCCTCAGCCTCCCGAGTAGCTGGGACTACAGGTGCCCACCACCTCGCCCGGCTAGTTTTTTGTATTTTTTAGTAGAGACGGGGTTTCACCGTGTTAGCCAGGATGGTCTCGATCTCCTGACCTCGTGATCCGCCCATCTCGGCCTCCCAAAGTGCTGGGATTACAGGCGTGAGCCACCACGCCCGGCCGACAAACATTTATTAATCTCACAGTTTGTGTGAAGCAAGCATCTGTGTGAGGGAGAAGCGTAGCTGGGTGGTTCTGGCTCAGGGTCCCTCATGAGGTTGCAGTCAAGCTATCTGCCAGGGCTCCAGTCTCTGCCGATTTGACTGGAACTAGAGGATCAACTTCCAAGCTCACTCCTATGGTTGTTGGCAGGATGCTTCAGTTCCTCACCACATAGACCTTTCCACAGCATGGCTTCCTCTAAAGTGAGTGGAGAGAGAGGGAGAGAGACAGAGAAACAGAGAGGGAGAGAGACAGAGAGAGAGAGGAGGCAGAGAGAGAGAAGAGACAGAGAGGGGAGAGAGGAGAGGGAGAGAGAGGAGAGAGAGAGAGAAGAGAGAGAGAGAAGAGAGAGAGAGGAGAGAGAGAGAGAGAGAGGAGACAGAGAGAGAGAGAAGAGAGAGAGAGGAGACAGAGAGAGAGGAGAGAGAGAGGAGAGAGAGAGAGAAGAGAGAGAGAGAAGAGAGAGAGAGAGAGAGAGAGAAGACAGAGAAAGCAGCCACACTCCACAGTGTTTTTATAACTTAATCTTGGAAGGGACATGCCATTACTGCTGCTTTAACCTATTCTGTCGAAGCAAATCACCAAGTCCAGTCCACACTTAAAGGGAGGGAATTGGGTTCTATCTCTTGCTGGTAGATGTATCAAAGAATTTGTGGACCTAATTGTCTTTAATTTTAAAATTTGCTATCATTAATTTTTTTCTTTTATATTTATTTTCAGTAGTGCCATGACAGTGGTACATATATATACACACACATATATATACACACTTTTTTTTTTTTTTTCGAGACAGAGTCTTGCTCTGTCACTTAGACTGGAGTACAGTGGCATGATTATGGCTCACTGCAACCTCCGCCTCCCGGGTTAAAGCGATTCTTCCACCTCAGTCTCCTGAGTAGCTGGGATTACAGGCTCCTGCCATCATGCCCAGCTAATTTTTTTGTATTTGTGTAGAGATGGGATTTCACCATGTTGGCCAGGCTGGTCTTGAACTCCTGACCTCAGGTGATCTGCCCGCCTCGGCCTAAAGTGTTGGGATTACAGGCATGAGCCACCGCGCCTGCACGAGAGTGCATACATTTTTAAACCATTGCAATCTATATAGCCATATAGATGACATATATAGAATCTCTAATTTATACTCCTTTAATAGTTCATTATGTAAGTAATATAAAAACACATTCTCCACACACAAAAAGCCAAAACATTACCTATGACCAGACTCTCCTTTGATCCCTCCCCTGACACAGTTCTTGTCAGCTGAGAAGCTCTTAACAGACCAGTACTGTTACTACTATATGTCTTTCCAGATGTTTCACTGTGCATTTTATACTCAGAAAATAGTTCATGTTTCATCTACGTATTTATACAAGTAGTGTCATACTGCATGTGTATTCTTTACCTTATCTTTTTTCACTCAACAATATACTTCGAATTTGCCCTTTTTATTTAAACTACTACAAAGTATTCCAGAGTACAGATAGACCAAAATCTATTTAGCGATTCTTCTATTGCCGGGCACATAGGCTGTTTCTAGTTCTTCATATGACAAATACTGAGCCTTGCGTAGAAGTTTCTTGTGCTAGCGGTTCTCTCTAGGGCACATAACAAAAGGCAGAGTTTCTGGGTCACATTTTCCTGCTAAATGTAATGAGGATGCTTTTTTATTGAGATGGAGTTTCACTCTGTCACCCATACTGGAGTGCAGTGGCACAGTCTTGGCTCACTGCAACCTCTGCCCCCTGGCTTCAAGCGATCCTCCTGGCTCAGCCTCCTGAATAGCTGGAATTACAGGCACCTACCACTGCACCTGGCTAATTTTTGTATTTTTGGTAGAGACGGGTTTTCACCATCTTGGCCAGGCTGGTCTCGAACTCCTGACCTTGTGATCCACCTGCCTCGGTCTCCCAAAGTGCTGGGATTACAGGCGTGAGCCACCATGCCTGGCCATGAAGATGCTTAAAAAGGAAACAAAGAGCTAATGTAGCTTCATTCAGCTTTTTATTTTCCAGAACATATCACCATTTCCTTCCATCTTTCCTCATGTTCTCCTGGCCAGCTCTTCACTAGCACAGATCCAAGACCTCCATGACATAGGAATGAATGAACAGTTGATGTGGATCATCCATGGGGGATAGAAGGTGGACATCGGTGAACAGTCTTGGCCATCCCCACCTTGAGGTGCTTGCCTCCTGCCACTCACACCTTTGTGTGATCTCGCCCCTTCAGCATGAGCAGGGCTTCTGACTTGCTTCTGACCAACGGAACATGTCAGAGGCAATGGGAGGCCACTCTGTGATGACGTTGTGTTAAAAAACACTTTGTCTCACTAGCCGACGTGTTCTGCTGTCTCTTTGTTTGTTGGCCTCGAAGAAGCAAACTGCCGTGGACTCAGCTGAAAGGAATCAAACGCCTCCAACAATCACATAAGCAGGGAAGTGGACACTTTCCTAGTGGAGCCTCTGGTGAGAACCCAGCCCTGGCTGGCGCATTAATTGCAGCCTGTGAAACCTTTCGCCAAAGGCCTCCTGACACCCGCAGTAACTGAGACGATAAGCCACTTAGTTTGTGGTAATTTGTTATGGTGCATAGATAACTAGTGCACACAGTCCTACTAAGATTTTCTCTCTCTCCCTCTTTTTTTTTTCTATTAATAAACACCTTTCTATTGTTGAGCTTTCTTTTCCAAGTCACACATTTTATTTCAAATGACTGATAGTTGTAATAATCAGCTGTTGCTGCTTGGAAATGCCCGCAAGCCTCGGGGGCATATTGTCTTAGTCTGTTTTCTGTGGCTATAACTAAATAACTAAAAGTAGATAACTTATAAAGGAAAGAAAGTTCTTTCTTACAGTTCTAGAGACTGAGACTGGGAAGTCCAAAGCTGAGAGGTCACATTTGGTGAGGGCTTCTTGCTGGTGAGAACCCTCTGTGGAATACCAAGGTGGTTCAGGGTATCACATAGACAGAGGCGCTCACTGAGAACCAAACTGGCTTTTACAACAGACCCACTCTTGTGATAACTAGCCTACTCCTTTGGTAACTCATTAATTCATTAATCTGTGAATGGATGAATCCATACATGAAGGCAGGATGGATTAATGTGCCTTCATGTCCCAGTTACCTCTGAAAGGCCCCACCTCTTGATACTGTTATATTGGGTATTAAGTTTTAACATGAATTTGGGAGGGGACAAATATTCAAACTATAGCACACACCATAATAACTTCTTGCTCATGCATCTATAGGTCAGCCAGGATTGGTTAATCTAGGCCGGCTATTGCACTTGGTTGCAAGCTCCATGCTGAATGGGCATCTGCTCCGTGAGTCTTTCGTCCTCCTTGGACCAGGGGACAAGTGAGGCATATTCTTCTCACAATGCATAACATGGCAAGCCCAACTGTGAGGCACATTTCAATTCTTGCTTGGGTGAGGAGTGTTGACACACCATTGCTCAAAGCAAGTCACATGGCCAAGCCCAAAGTGAAGGGACAGGAAAGTATATTCCCTAGACTCCAAGGCCATGGCATGGAGGGGGTGGACTGGGGAAAATACTGGGAGCAGTAAGTCAGTCTCTCAGTGAAAAAGCATAGCATTTGGTGTCCAGACATGTGACTTCTAATCTTTCCTTACAACATAACCTTTAGCAAATCAACTTCTCTCTTCAGGTCCTAGTTTCTTCATCGACAGTAGGGGAGGTTGTACTAAATTTTCTTCAGCCTTGAAAATAATTGTTAAATATCTTCTACGAGCAATGAACTACTTCGTGTGGTAGAAAAAAATGAGTGTGAATTTACTGAGACAAAGGATTTGTGGAAATAAACAAAAATTACATAATTGAGAACAAACTGAAGCCATTTATTCAGAGCTTGCTATAGCAACGGTCAGCCACCAGCACTAGCACTTGGTAGAGACTTAAAGGCAGGCAGGAGAGTCGGAAAGTTTTATCGTGAACAAGAGGGAAGGTGTCAGGGGTGCTCTGAAAGGAGGTTGGCATGAGGAAGTTGGAGGCAGGCTAACTAGAAGCAGGGCAATCTTATGTGATTGGTTCAGGGAACATACTTGGCTTTCTCTGGTTGGGTAAATTTAAAAGTAGAGTCAATGATCAGAGAAGCTGGCAGTCTCTGACCAACTCCTGACCACTCTGGGCAAATTGCTGCAGAAGTTGTGTGAGTTCCAGCCTCTGCTTTACAGATTTAGTCTCTCAGCTTTAAGACAATGTGTTACTTTTCTATGGCTGCTGTAACAAATGACCAGAAACTTGAGGGCTTAAAAGACATTTGTACTTTCACAGTTCTGGAAGTCAGAAGTCCAAAGTCAGTTTCACCGCGTTGAAATCGAGGTTTCTGCAGGGCCATGTTTTCTCTGGAGGCTCAGGAGAATCTGTTCCTTGCCTCTTTCAGTCACCATTCCTAGGCTTTTGGAGGCATTACTCCCGTCTCTGCTCCTGTGGCCACACTGCCTCCTTCTCTCCTGTCTCCATCTCCCTCTTTCTCTTACAAGAATACTTGTGATGGCATTTAGGGCCTGTTTTAGTCTCCTTGGCCTTCTAAAATTTCATAGGCTGGGTGGCTTAAACAACAGATATTCATTTCTCATGGTTCTGGAAGTTGGAAAGTCCAAGCTCAGAGCACCAGTATGGCCAGGCTCCTACAGAGGGCCCTCCTCCTGGTTTGCGGGTGGCTGCTTTCTGTGTCCTCACATGGCACAGAGAGAGTGCTGGTCTCTTCCTCTTCCTATAAGGACACGAATCCCATCACGGGGGCCTCACCCACATGACCTCAGCTGGATCTAATTACCTCCCAAAGGCCCCACCTGCAAATACCACTCCACTGAGGGTTTCAACTTCAACAAGTGAGCTTTGGCGGGACACAAACACTCATTCTATAGCAGGACCCATCAGATAATCCAGGATAATCTCCTCATCTCAAGATCTTTAATTTATTCACAGCCACAGAAACTTTACCTTGTAAGGTCATGTTTGTGGTTTCCAGGGATTAGGACATGGACATATCTTATGATATATCAGGAGCCATGATCAGCCTACCATATTGTCCTTAAGCCCTAGTCCAGTGGTTCTCAAATGCAGTTCCTGGACTAGCAGCATCAACATCATCCGGCAGCTTGTTAGAAATGCAAGCTCTCTGAAGCCCCAAACCTACTCAACTGGAAATTGTAGGGATGGGGCCCAGCAATGTGTTTTAGCAAGCCCTTCAGGTGGTTCTGATGTACACTGCAGTGTCATATCCTTTCTTCCAATCTAGGGTTCTTTTCTCAGCATTTTGGTGCCCAGTCTAAAGTGTTCTTTTATAAATATATATATATTTTATCTTTATTCAGAGATTCCCAGATTTCTCTCAATTTGGCCTCCACTTCTGTGCCACCTCTGATGGATGGCTACATGCTTGGAATGTTTTGTTTAGAGGAAACAGTGCCATGATAGATTAACAAGGTCTGTTGTGGCAGAGGAGGGACAGTGGTGCTACCAGTCCCACCTTAGCCTCTAGCTTTCTGGGGGAATTTGTGATGGAAAAAATAAACAAAAACCCACACATTTCACATTTTCTTTATGGGAAAAACATTTATGTTGTCCTCGGTTAGTACTATTTTATATTGTGTTTGCATTCTTTATATCTTTAGGAGAGGTCTGATTTTGTATTAGCCACAAATATCTACACAAGTGAAACAAAGCAAAACAAAACAACAAAAAGAACTCACTTTTTTTTTTTTTAAAGCCAAAACTGCAAATGGCTCTGTGTCGATGGAAAGCTGTTTTTATTTGGCAACAAGACCTGGAAGGCTGGGTTTGAATTCATTCCCCTCCCAGGAGGCTACCCCAGAGCCCTACTCCACACCCACAGAGGACTCTGTGGTTACTTTTCATAAGCTGCCATAATTTTCAAAGCCCAAAGGGCTCATAATCAGATTTGGGAAAGCTGCTCTATTTGTAAGCATCTGAGTCTGCCTTTCAGAAGGCTTTTCCCTGAAGGGACCGATGACTGACAGCAAAGACATCCTTTTTTTTCCCCACTTGGGGATAATCCTTTGTTTAGCAGGTCTTTATTGTTGCAGAGGAAGTTTACTTAGCTTCTGATCCCACTGGACTGATCCAGCAACTATCCCAGCAGCCCCACCTCACTCAACATCCCCCTCCCGTCCCACCCCACACAGAACAGCAGACTTCTGAGAAGGGGTGGGATGCGAGAGACAGCACATGGACACAAATCCACATTTTGAGGCAGGTCTTTTTTCTCCTCAGCCTTTTGGATTTTGTCCTTCCACCTGCAAACCCAGCCTCACACAAGTGGGACCTGTTTTCAACTGGGTTACAGCAAAAGGAATCTTTCTGCAAGGATAATGCAGACAGGAGAGGGTTCCAGCTTCACTCCGTGTTCTTTCCACCACATCTCTGACTCAAGAAAAGCCCAAATAGCTAACATACAGATTCTAAATCACACTCAGTTTTTTCAAATATTAATCGGGTGAGTCTTCTGGATCCCTTTCATTTTTATAGGCTTGCTTAGGCTTCTTTAAAAACTTTACCACTTTGGTCAGGCTAAGACCCACTGAATCCCATTGCTTAACTATTGTTTTAGTTCTTAATCACTTCTTCAACTTCCAATGTCAGTTTTCTTGATTCTTGTTAAGTAGCATGCTTTCACAAAAAACAAAAATTCTGACCCACCATTAATTTTTTTTAAGTAGTCTTAATTGTAACTAACATTTATCCAGCACTTACTTTACGTCTCACACTCTTCTAAGAGTTTTCCACAAAGCAACTCATTTAATCTTTACAACAACCCTATCTCGTGGATAGTATTATAGGTTGCAATTTAAATATGTGAAAACCAAGATTCAGCGAGGTTAGGTAACTTACCCAGGGTCATATGTAACATTTCCTCTTTCCAATTATGTATAGCATTTTACTCTAAATTTATCACAGTCTTTTGTTTGGCAAAAGGGGTCTTGCTTCTAGAAGGAGGAGACTGTTTAGGGAGAGTAGATCAATCTCTGGTCATGAACAAAAGCTTTCTCATTGTGATGTTTATTGCTAATCGGGCTGTGGGGTCTTGAATCCTGGGCATTGACCTAATTAAATATCAAGCTCCAAACAGCTGAGTTGACTGGCCAGCCAAAGGTCACATATTTGCAAAAGGGAAAACAAACTCTTCACCCCAGCTAGAATGGGTTTCCTCAACCAAATCTTATTTTTTTTTTCATGGTTTAAGAATTCAAACGATATTTTTCCCTGATTAGTACAGTTCCTCCAAACTCTTTCTTCTGCCATCATTCAGGGCAGAGGCCCCTTTTACCTGTGCAGTTCTGCTCTGTGGACTTCTAAGCTGCTACTGACGCTGTTTTTTTCACATCTGTCCCCGGTACTTGCTTCTCCAATAGAGGCAAATGTCTTAATAATTGATTATTTTTGTTTGTTTGTTTGTTTTTAACACTTTTATCTAGGTTTTAAACATGTTAGAGACTCAACTCACAGATAAAATACAGAATTGATTTTTATTTCAAATGTATTTTTAGACTGGATGATTGTTTGATTTTACTTTCGAAAGAAAAAACATTCCCCATATTCAAGTCATCCAAGTAACTTTGTACAAGCTGTGATTAAGGATTATTGCTGGATGTTAAAGGGAGTTCTCTTCTTCCTTTTCTGCCTTGAATTCCAAGAGTCTCACAGAGAGGAGTATGACTCACCTACCCTTGGGGAAAGTATTTTTTTGCTTTCCGGGTCCCTAACTCACCTTGCAGATGTTGGTAAGATTCCAGGCAGCACCGAACCTCTGGGATCACATCCTCTGTGTATTGTAATTCTAGATGAGCAAATGCTCTTGCATTATGTCATTGTTCGACATATTTCTGACTACAGGAAGGAAACCAGGGGGAACTAATAATAATTTCCTGTACAGAGGATGGTGCTGGATTTGGGATATAGTCAACAGGTGTGGGAACATCTGTAGCTATCCAGCAGTGCTTTCCTGAATAGTTCTTTATAAACATAATTAGTTCCCCTTCCAACTGATTTGACCGTGTTGATAGAATAGAGCTAAATCACAGGAATAAACTACTGAAGGCTATTAATTGCTTTTGGTAAATTCTGTAATCAGGAATCTTTTGTCTTGAAGAAATATTATAGAATTAGCAATTACCAGAGCACCCACATAGTTATTATTTTGGGATTTGTTTCTGAAGTTTTATGGAAAAATTAGGTATAATTTTGAAAATTGTTGCTTAAGTTTAAGGAGACAAAGCTTATTCCTTTTACTCTTTATGTGTATTGAGAAGAACACAATAATTTCCGAAATAGACTGTTGTTACATTTATAAGATGCCATAGGTTTGGACTGCGCTCCTTCACTGGGCTCCTATTGACCAAACCAAACTGGAGTTATTTATGCTAAAGTTCTGTGCCACCAAGCCAAAACTAAGTTGTTTATCTGATCTTTGGAGAGATCAGGCGACAGAGGTAATGGTCAAATCCTCTAACAGGCTAGTTTTAGCTGGCTTGATAAGGAAGCACTCTCTGCTTTAACCCTTACAAAGTAAGTAACTTCGAAATGGCCACTTTGCTTTTTGTTCCTTGTTTCTGTTTTCTTCAGCCATTTTCTGTTTATAAACACTCACTGCCCACATTGCAGGGCAGAGTTCTCTGAACCTCTTCTTGGTTCTGAGGGCTGCTCAATTTGAGAATCATTCTTTGCTCAAATAAACAAACCTGTTAAATGTATTTTGTCTAATTATTTCTTTATTGCTGTCCATGAAAAGTAGAACCTAATTTATGGTCAATATCTGCAGGGACCTAAACTTGAAGGTGAGAACAACCAGCAAATCAATGACTTGTGTTTAACTGTTTTTTTTTTTTTTTTTTTTGGTTGGGGTAGGAGGAAAGCTAATTGCTAAGTTGTTTTGAGTAAAATATGCTTCCATGAGGAATAGCAATAAAAATCACTTGAATTCTGGCAGTCAACCTTCTTTCATACCTGTCGTCCAGAATGAGCAAATGAATCTTTTGTTTCAAAGGTTTTTTTGTTGCGTCTTTGGACCTAAAGAGGAATTATAAACATTTAAATTTGAATGTATATCCAGAGTTAGACGAGAATGTGTGTTCTGGTGTGAGCAGAGCTCTTGTCAGTCATAACGTGGCCATGCGTTCATTCTAGCAGTTGCTGTTTTTCTTCTCTCCCAATATACATGTGCTTGCTTTTCAATTAGAACTTGAGTCATCTCCAGAAAGTTACCAAAATAAACTCACTATCAGTGAGCTCATAGGAAAATATTGCCCAGGTGTTCTAGCAAGTAGGGGTCATGATCTTTAGCCTTCTCTCCCACTTACCCTCCCTACAATTCTTAAGAAAGACTTCTCTAAATGAAGCTATTGCCTTTAAGTGTCCTTAGGAATTTGAACAGATTGAAACTGCCTGAAGCCATGGGGTTTATTGAAAGGCTTTAAAAAATAGTCATTTCAAAGAGCAGAGGAGGGAGCCCTCCTTCAAAATGGCCCAAGAGTTCCTTGGTTCACAATAGGCAATAGATAGATATTTTAGGCTTGGCCGTCTAGAGGCAGATGCTACCAATTGTGTGTGTGTGTGTGTGTGTGTGTGTGTATGTGGTACAACTCTAGTAGTTAACAACATTTTATATATTAATATATGAAAGCACACACCTCTGTACAGACATTGCATTTATTTATCAATTATATACGTCTTACTGTACCAATAGATAATGTATATGAAAACACCCAGAGAAGTAGAATATATAGAAGAACAAGTGAAGAATAAAAATAACTAGAAGTTCTATTATTTTCTTACCAGAAGTCCTTGTGCACTCGGGGTGAATTATGCTCACCCTACTTTGGGATCCACTGCTCTGGAGAACTCAGGGATTATGGCCCTCAAATACTCTTCAGTTGAGCCCCTCCTGTGTGTGGCACTGAAGGAGTATGGAGTTAGTTCACAGGGGCTGGATCTGGCTTCCTATATAGCTCAGAATCCCCACTTTATTTATTTTGAGTTTCGTTTTGTGGAATAAAAATGAAAGGGGTTGAATTTGCTTAATTTATTCTGAGGTTCTTTGCAACTCGAATAATCTATGATTTTAGAGAGTTAAATTTTATGGCCCTTGGGCAAAATGACTGAACTCTAGGGGAGACCAGAAAAGGTGGTGCAGAGGAATTGTTGGAAATGGGTGGGTGTCCAAGAATCAGACAGAGGAAGGAGAGGATTCCTAAGTGGGGTGGAGGCAGCTCCAGGAAAGAGCCGACTCAGGAATGAAGGTGGCAGGCATGGGAAACCATGAAGCAGAAAAATTGCAGGCTGGTGGAAAATGACTTTGGGTAGGTAAGAAATGAAGGGTGGAATGGTTAATTTTATGTGTCAACTTGGCTGGGCCATGGTGTCCAGAAAAGCATTATTTGGATAAACATTTTGATGTTTCTGTGAAGGTGTTTTTTTTGCGGTGAGATTAACATTTAAGTCAGTGGACTTGGAGTAAAACAGATCACCCACAATAGCATGAGTAGTCCTCATCCCATCACTTGAAGACCTTCATAGAGCAGAGATTGGATTCCAAAAACAAGAAGGGATTCCATCAGTAGACTATCTTTGGACTCGAAATTCAACTCTTCCCTGGGTCTACAGCCTGTTGGCCAATCCCATCAAACTTTGAAGTCTCCAAATCTCCACAATTATGTAAGTCAATTCCTCAATATATGTCTCTTTATCTCCCTACATACATCTTATTGATTCAGTTACTCTGGGAAACCCTAGCTAATATGAGGCGCTTGGATTTGGAGCCCTCAAAGTAACGCAGAACAGTTCAGCTTGATGCTGTAGATGACAACGAGTCACTTTAGTAATAGGATCATTGTAATTGTTTAGGAGAAATCGTGTGATGGTGTTATTGTTAGCACTTGGGAATATATTCGAGTCACACAGCACCAAATTATGTTACTGGTGGTGAATCCGTATGGGTCTGCAGCAACCTCAATTCTTGCCTCCTGAGAAAAAAAGAATTTAACCAAGGGGTAGAGTGAGAGACTGAGGAAAATTCTGGAGCATGAATGAAAGCTTATCAGAAAGCTTTAGAGCAGGAATAAAAGGAAGGAAAGTATACTTGGAAGAGGGCAAAGCAGGTGACTTAAGAAATCAAGTGCATTTTTTGACCTTTAACTTCGGATGTTATATATTGGCATGCTTGTGGGGTGGGTTGCATCCCTTCTGCCCTGATTCTTCTCTGGGGTGGGCCGTCTGCACGCACAGTGACCAGCTAGCACTTGAGAAGGGAGCATGTGCAGTGTGTCTACTGGAGTTGTGTGCATGCTTGCTTGAGGCGTTCTTCCCTTACCACTTGAATGTCCTTGGAAGGTCATATACGAGCTAAACTCTGCCATTTTGCTTCTTAATGCGCATGATTGAGCCCACTCACCCAGCTCCTGAGATCTTATCGGGAAGCTGCTGATCACCAGTTTCAGGTGTTTCTGTCAACTGGAGACTGCCTTTCCCCGGTGCCAGCTGTGGCCAATTATTTTTTAGAGAGACAATTTAACAACTGCCTGACCATCATGTGATGGTCGCCTCACATTTCTGATGGGGGACGGGGCGGGGAGTGGGGGGGCCCTCTCCTGCCTTGCTCATGTCTAACTAGCAACCTACTGTAACAGTATGTAAGATGAATTGAAACGAAAAAGTCCGGAAATAACATAGAAGCCTGAAAGGCTGGTGCATGTATTCATTTATTCATTCAGTCAATTGAGCATTAAGTCTTGAACATATCACTGTGGCATACTTAATGTATGTCAGGGTAATAGATGAGAACAAGAGTCAGGTCCTTTCATAGGCCTCTTAGAATTGAGTGAGGGAGACACATATTAAACAAACACACATTAATATTTACTTAAAAAGTGTGATAAACACTATTAAAATGAAGAGACTGCTCATAAGAACAAAAAATAAATTAGTGACATAGTTCTCAAGAAAGAAGAGAAAGGGTGTATTTAAGAGAGATAGCAAAGGAATAATAACAGGGTTTGGAAATATTTTGGAAATCAAGATGTGGGGATTTGAAGAGTCAAAGATGGCCCCAAGGTATCTAGTGTGGGATGAAACTGTTCTGTCAAGTTCCCTGCATTCTGGACTTTGATGATTGTATCTGTTGGTGTCATTTGCCATGTTCTTCTAGCCCCTGTATTTCCTGTCAACTGTTAGCTTCATCTGGAGCCTTGATTAGATTCAGGTCCAAAGTTTGTGGCTAGAGTGTATCACAGATGGGGGCTCCCTCCTCCCTATTGCCTCACAGTAGGAGGTGACTACTATTTGATAGCCATTTTTGCAAGGTTCATGTTGATCAGTGGCCTGAGGTATTGCCAGCCTGACCCATCCATTCTACAGTTCCTTATCAGTCTTTCACCTGATGGTTCTATTAGCCACTGATGATCATCAAGGGCTGGAAAAGGATGACTTTCTACTTCCGTGATTCTGTCTGTATTTATTGGCTAGAATTACCTCATTGCTGTCCCAAAGCAGAACAACTAGAGATTTATGAGGGCGAATGAGAGGGATTTGCTCTTAGGCCCTCGTGGGAGCTGGCGAGATGGTCTTTGTGCCTGGTGTTGAAACAGTTGGAAGGGTCAGAGCATCAAAGTGGGGACAGCAAGGACAAGCTGGGACTACCAGCAGGAGCAAGACCGTGGAGATGGACTAGAGCCCTTGTCAATCTCTCAGCTCTTTCCACCTCAATGATGTCGGTGGTCTCTAGCAAAGAATGTCCCTGGCCCAGGGGTTGGAGAAGGTGAAGGAAAATCTGGGGAGATGGAGTAGCTGCAGGCCCAGCTGCTGCCTGTGTCAATAGGAAGTTCCACAGAGAGAAGTGGGAGCTGCAGTAGCACCTAGGAGCCCTCCATTGACCTTCTGAGTGTAGTATTAAGGTGCTGCTTCACTTCCACCTTCCAAATCTCTCACAAAATGTCTTTGGTGGCCCTCCTTCTTCAATTCTGCTTAGTCTTTATCTTAATCACATGAGCAGGATGCCCCATTTCTTTCTTGCTGTGGTATCAATTGGGCATTACAGCTGTATCACCAGCTCTAACAAGGATTCTTTGCACCAAGTTAACAATGCTTGAATATTATTCCTTTCTTCTCTCATTACAACAACAAAGTTTCACAATGAGGCCTTTCCTGTAGAGTCACCATTTTGTTATGAAGGGGGCAGACTTGAAGTAGTAAATTATACTTTTAGTGAAAACACATTTTTCCACCAGGGTGAAGATATGTGGTTACAACACTCCCTCAAATGAATAAAAACTCAAACAAACCAAAAATGCCTGTGCCAAAGTACCAGAAAATGGATCTTTCTGCGAGTTCACTAGTGATGGTGGTAAAACCAGCAGATATAGTTTATTGCTGATGCTGAATCATATACAAGAAACATGCCATCTCCTAAAGACTATGCTGGATTTCAAGCATTCTTTCTGGTATTACAGTTGAATGTAGCAACAACAATTAAGGTAATCTAATTAGAAGCTTAGAATACTCCTTAATTCGCATCTCAGTGGTGCCTTTTGCAGAAGAAATTCCACTGCTCTCAAAGGGGGTTTCAAATCCTTGGAAAGGTGATTTATATTCATTGGTTTAATTTTGATTCTTAATCTCCTCTCGGAATAATTTCCACACTTCTGAATGTTGACTTCTATTCTGCCCTAACTAGCTCTGTGATCATACTCATAGGCTCCAGAGCCCCACCTGCCACATCTTGAAATGATAGGGTTGGACATGGATGGTTCTTAATGCTTCTAATGGCTTTAAAGATATGTGTGACTATGACAGATTAAATGACCACTTTCCCATAACCATCGGGTTTCTCTCTCCATGCTACCAGAAGACAAATTGATGGCCCCATGTGACCTATAATTAGTACTAAGCTTTTTTCTGGCTCAACTTAATATATACTTTTGTTTTCTCTTGATTATTTCTCTTATCTAGAGCTGTTTCATGCTCTTTCATTGTACTTTATGTTACTTCTGTGAACTATCTTAAATAAACTTTGGAAAACAGCAGGGTATAAATACACATTTATTCCTATTTTATAATACAGAATTAACAACACAAGATTATAATTATGAAACAACTTCCTAACCACTGGATGTAGAAATGGAAAATGGATTTCTTTCTTTCTTTTTTTTTTTTTTTTTTTTGAGGTGGAGTCTCGTTCTGTCGCCCAGGCTGGAGTGCAGTGGCGCGATCTCGGCTGACTGCAACCTCTGTCTCCCGGGTTCAAGTGATTCTCCTGCCTCAGCCTCCCAAGTAGCTGGGACTGCAGGTGCATGTCCAGCTAAGTTTTTGTATTTTTAGTAGAGACGGTTTCACCGTGTTAGCCAGGATGGTCTCGATCTCTTGGCCTCGTGATCCGCCCGCCTCGGCCTCCCCAGGTGCTGAGATTACAGGTATGAGACACCACGTCCAGCCTAGAAAATGAGTTTCCATTATTTGAGGACATCAGTTAGTTGAGTTGTGTGCAGTGTGGTGGTGGAGACAGTGGAGACAGTTGAGTAGCATGTGTGCAAGCACAGACACATCAAAGAGAGAGAGGTATGTGGGGGGGTTCTGATCTGACCCCTCCTGTGTATAGGCCCCAGCTCTAGCCTGATTTCCTGATTTTGTACAAAGATGACAAGCTCGTTCCCAACTTCAGATCTTTGCTATTTCCTCTTCTATTTCTACTTTCCAGCTCCTTTGCTCTGCCTTTCTCATGCAGCGAGACTTTCCGTCCCTTATACGTCCATTTATTCTCTAGTCTTCAAGGATCATTTCTAACCTTACCCCCATGCCAATGCATGCTGGATGTCTAAATTGTAGACTTGAGTGCTTCTGTTTGTATCATCCTACACTTTTTTTTAAAAAAAGTATAGTATTTAGCATCTTAAGTCTTGCAAAAGCTAAGTTTGGTATGGCTTTACTTCTGGATGTGCTGTAATTTCTATCACAAAGAGTTGGTGCTCAATAAATCTTTCTTACTTGATCAATAGTCATAATGAAAACAATGTAAACAAAGGTATGAGCTCCAAGGGTGTAAAAATATTTTGAGAGTGGGGGGGAAGCAGAGCAATAGATGATTTAGTGGTCGTTGCCAACCCCAAGTGTTTTCACTGAAAATATGAACTCAGCCATTTAAAAGTGGCTAATAGGTTTGTTTTTGTTCTCACCTGGGTTTCTGTGACTGGCAGATACAGCATGAAATGTGAGTTCTCTGCAAACCGTAGCTAATATTGGAAATGTGTATTGTGGCTTGAAGTTAGGTATCCTACCTGAGCTCATGTATCTTTTCTCACTTGCTTCCAGCACGAGAAGGTGAGATTCCACACAGCAGGATAATGACCTGTTTACCTGCCAAGGCCACCCTCTTGGTGGCTCAGTTCTCTGAGGAGAACCTGGGCTCATCACATTCACCACTGTTTCCCTGGGCAAGGCCTCCAGAGCCAGACAGTACATTATCCCTGAAATGAAATTTGAATCAAACACTTCCAGAACAAAAAAAGTTTTTATTTGTCCATGAACTGTTTTAACATTTTTGTTGACAGGTAGGTGGGTATGGAAAGTAGTTTTTGAAATAGACATCAGGATCTATGACCTTTTGCCAGCATGGTCTGATGTCTGAGCCCATGTTTAGTTTAAAGTTAAGCTTATTAATACATTATTCTCTTTATTTGGCTTTTTAAACCACGATTCTCCTTTGAGACCCAAATTATTCAAACATAGTAAAATGTAAGAAGTGGCAGTGGTCCGGTAGACGTAGGTTTTGCAGCAATTCAGATCACAGAATTCCAAATACAAAAACCTCACATTTAGGATTAGAATATTGCTGTAGTTTTGTTTTCAAAGTCAATATAGCATGTGTGTGTGTGTGTGTGTGTGTACGCACCATGAGGTCTTGAATCAAATTTGTTCAGTCAATTGTGCTATCAAAAAGAAAAATTACAGGCTACACATTCCTAGAGCAAATATGTTTTACTAATATCATATATTTACAATTTATACTCAAACTGCTTCCCAAAGATACTAGAAGCAATTTATATTAATAACCATCTATAAAAAATCCTGTTGTAGCAATGACTCTGTACCAATCAGAAAAATTATGAGCTATAAATTCCTAAAGCAAATATGTTTTACTAATATTATCATATATTTATAATTTACACTTAAACTGCTTCCCAAAGACATTCAAGCAACTTACATTAATAAGTACATATAAAAAATTCTGCTGCAGCAGTGACTTTGTACCAGTCACTGTTCTATTTTTTACATACAGTTCTATATCTTTATATCTATGTGTTCTGTTTATGTGCATTAACTTATTTAACTGTCCCCATTTTACAGATGAGGAGACTGAGGCACAGAAAGGTTAATTAGCTTCCCCAAGGTTACACGGCTGATGAGGGGCAGAGCCAGGATCCAAACTTAGGTAGTCTAACTTCAGAGCCCAGACCCATGCCCTCTGCCAGCATACTGAATATTTTTAGAGTAAAACTGGGCAATTCAATATCATACAGAAGTGAGGAAGGAAACAGACCTACGGCATCGGCTAACATAGTTATTGTGATTAGATATTCAGTGCGAGTCTCAAAGTCTTGGCAATTAAGACATAAATGGAAACATATCAGTGAGAGAAAGTCCCTCAGTTCAAAATTCCTGATGCTGAATTTATTTATTCATTTATTTATTTATTTATTTATTTATTTAGACATGGAGTCTTACTCTGTAACCCAGGTTGGAGTGCAGTGGCACGATCTTGGCTCACTGCAACCTCCGTCTTCTGGGTTCAAGTGATTCTCCTGCCTCAGCCTCCCGAGTAGCTGGGATTACAGGCACCCGCCACCACGCCCAGTTAATTTTTGTATTTTTAGTAAAGACAGGATTTCGCCATGTTGATCAGACTGGTCTCGAACTCCTGACCTCAAGGGATCCTCCCACCTTGTCCTCCCAAAGTGCTGGGATTAGAGGCATGAGCCACCACACCCGGCTGATACTGAATTTAAAAAGTAACATCATCATGCACATGTTTGGGGGGGGCTATAAGGCCTCGACTGGTTTCATCAGGATAGTTTAGTCAGCATGTATGTGGGGCAATGGCTGGGTGCAGACTGACCTCTGAGTCTTCCTCACAGGGGCTGGTACTGCTGCGGAGGAAATGAGAGGGAGGGATGGGTAATGCCTTCTGGGTCAGCATGTTCAGGGCAAGGAGGGTGTTCCTTAAGGGGACACGCTTTCTGTCAGGAGCAGAGCTGGGCCTCCAAGTGAAAGGCATCTGTTGCTGTCAGGCACATTCTTGGCATTTCATTTGAGAGAAATGCCTGATGGCCAAAATACCAGCAACGTGCTTGTAAATAACAAATTCCTTGGAGTTACTGAACACATCTCATCCTCTTTTTCAAAAAAGCTTGCAATCACTCTTTTGGAGCTTACATAGATGTATTGTTTGCACACCAGGGTTTTTCCTGTCAAATATAATACATTCCTTTGTATCCTCTTGCAATGATTTTGAAACATGCAGTTATCTACCAGAGACTTAGTCCTGAATTCCGGCACCTGAGCATGCATTGTCATGCCTTGTGAGGTTCTCACGGAGTGTGCTATGGGAACAAGCAGGCAAAGGCCCCCCGAAAGCATGGCTGATGACATATGGTCAGAATCATTCATTCCTTCCACAAATATTTAACGAGTTAGTTCATGGCACATGTTAGGATCTACGCTGGGGATTCGATAATGAATCAAGCGTAATCCCTGAAGGAATAGAAGGTCCTTTGGGAAAGTCTGACAGGACATACGCAACTATCGTACAGAGTGACAGGTGGTAAAATAAAATTAAAGACAGGGCGCTGTGGGCACCTATTTCAGCAGGGGGCAGAAGTGAGCAGAGAAAGATCCTTGAGGAGATGACATCCTCGCTGAGCAGTTGTTCTGAAGATGAGAGTAAGCAATGCTGTAGGAAGAGGCCATTAGGAAGAAAGGGAGGCATCAGAAAGGCTGGGAGAGTGGGACAGCAGGTGCTCTGGGAAACTCTAAGCAGTTTGGAGTGGCTGTAGCACATGCAAGGGGTGAGCTGAGGGGCATGCACTGCCTGGGTCACGTAGTGCCGTGGAGTGTGCTAAGAAGTTTGGACTTTCTTTTTTTGGGCAATGTGAAGCCATGGAAGAATTTTAGATAAGGGAGTAGCATCGTCATCATCACTATCTTTTTCATTGCTCCTTTGTATGACTTATGTGTTAGACAATGTTCTAGGTGTAACATACACAGTATTGCAGTTGATCCTCCCAACAATTCTCTGAGACAGATACTATTACTATTTCCATTTTGCCAATGCAAAGATGGGCTTTAGACAGTAGAGTCTATTAGCTTGCTGAGGCTGCTAGAACAAAGTAGTGCAGACTGGGCGGCTTAAACAACAACAAAATTATTATTATTTCTTCTTCTTCTTCTTCTTCTTCTTCTTATTATTATTATTATTATTATTATTATTTGGAGACAGAGTCTTGCTCTGTCACTCAGGCTGGAGTGTAGTGGCGTGACCTCGGCTTGCTGCAACCTCCGCCTCCCAGGTTCAAGTGATTCTCTTGCCTCAGCCTTCCGAGTCGCTGGGATTACAGGCATCCGCCACCATGCCTGGCTAATTTTTTTGTATTTTTAGTAGAGACAGAGTTTCATCATGTTGGCCAGGCTGGTTTTGAACTCCTGACCTCAAGTGATCTGCCTGCCTTGGCCTCCTAAAGTGCTAGGATTACAGGCGTAAGCCACCTGTAATTATTTTCTAACAATTCTGGAGGCCAGAAGTCCAAGATCAAGGTGACAGCAGGGCTGGTTTCTCCTGGTCTCTGCCCTTGGATTGTAGATGGCTGTCTTTTCCTTGTGTCTTCACATGGTCTTCCCCCGGTATCTGTTTGTGCGCCAACCTCCTCTTCTCATAAAGACACCAGTCAGATTGGATTAAGGTCTACACTAATGACTTCATGTAAACTTAACTACCTCTTTAAAGACCCCATCTCCAAATGCAGTCACAACTCAGCATAAAAGAAGAAGTAACTGTCCAAACACAGAGCTGGTAAGTGGTGGTGTGTGGAATTGAACCCAAGCATTCTGACCTGGAACCCGAGTTCTTCACCGTTATGTTGTAAATCTCAAATTTGTGTTTCAGAAAGCACATTGAATGTAGAATAAGGAACACACACTGGAAAGGGTAAAGTCAAAGTGAAAAGGACAAGTGAGGAGGCTTTTGTAACAGGTCTAACTGAGAGACAATTACACTGAACTCTAACAGTAGCAAGGGGAGTGCCCACAAATAGACACCTTTAGGAGAAATTAAGGGAGGTATGAGAACATGGTGATTGAGCAAGAGAGGGGAATGAAGGAATGGACGAGTTGAGAACATCTCCTAGGGTTCTGGCTTGGACACTTAGTGGATGGGAGTGCTATTTACTAGGAAGATAGGGAACTGATGCTGTTACCAAAGGCCACTCTCTGCATCGAAGCTCTTTGAAGATCTTCATGACAAACCCTGCTCTCTCTGTCCTACTTGTTGGGGCTGGTAGTAAGAATCATGGCTGGCTGATTCAAGATAGACAACAAGTATTTGCAGCTGCTCAGCCACCTAAAAAACGCATCTCTCTCCTCTTTCCAGAAAGGCTTAAGCCTTTCCTGAAATTTGTATTTTCTTCTGTTTTCCTTTAAATGTTACTTTCCGGATTTTCATACTTGGATTCATGGACCGATTTCTCTGTCTCCTGCTCTGTGCGTCAGCTCAGTGAGAATTCGAGAACTCTCCAGTTATGTGTGTCTCTGTGAGCATGTGTGTGTGCCTGTGTATGTGAGTGCTGTGTGTAGTCATAGGCTCCACCAGCTCTGTGGTCACAAGAAATTGTAATTGCATTGAATGTGGAAAGATTAAGTGCTTAGTTACGAATTAAGTTTAATAATGGCCCAGGCGTGCTGACTCACGCCTGTAATCCCTTTGTAAAGCACTTTGGGAGGCCAAGGCAGGAGGATCGCTTGGGCCCGGGAGTTTAAGACCAGCCTGGGCAACATGGCGAAACCCCGTCTCTACAAAAAATAAAAAACAAAATTAGTTGCATGTGATGGTGTGTACCTGTAGTCCCAGCTACTCAGGAGGCTGAGGCAGGAGGCTTGCTTGAGTCTGGGAGGCCAAGGCTGTAGTGAGCCATGATTGCAACACTGCACTCCAGCCTGGGTGACAGAGAGAGAGCTTACCTCAAAAAAATAAATAAATATATAAATAAAATAAGAAGAGAAAAGAAAAAATGGCAATGCCTTTTTTTGCTTTGGGTCTTTCTTCAAAGAAAGTTATAATAGGTGTGACATGGGCATCCGTTATAGTACTGGCTCCTGGGTCATTTGTTCCAATGGAAAAAGAAAACCTTTTTGGAAAGAGTGCCATAGCATTTCTGGCCACTAGCAACTCCAGCAGGAAAAACAAGCTGAATTTCTCTCGGAGTTATGCTAACAGCAGCGATGGCCAGACCTGGAATTGGTATGACATATTAGAGTTTACACAGTGCTTTCATGTACATTATTTTATTTAATCCCCAGAAAAACCTCCACTTTTCACCTGGCCAGCTCCTTCATATTTTTACATGCTTTGGTTTTGTTTTCAGCTTCTTGATTCTTTTTATAGGATTGAATTACAATTTACACTTGTTTGTCTTTCTCCCCAACTGAGAATGGGCGTTCCCTGAGGGGAGGCACATGTCTTCTTACTCACTCTTTTATTCCCAGCAACTCTGCTGAGGATGTTTGAGGAGAGATGGAGGCAGTGCAAACTAAATCTTCATCTATTTTTTGTTTTAATTTTAGAGGGTAGAGAACAAGCTTGAATTTATTCATTCTACAAATAGTATCAGCTACTTTATACAACACACCATGGTAGGAGTTCCAGAGATGCTCAGAACTGAATAAAGTTGTCGTTATCCTTAGATGTACAATCTAGGGGGGTCAAGATGAGGTTACAACTTGGGTGAAAATATCAGTTTTCCCAAGACAGACTTGTTTTATGCGTACTGTCCTTCCTTGTTTTTCTTTTCTGATCTTTAAAATTCAATACTGTAGTTCATAAATCAAAAAATAGAGATACAAATTCATATTCATGGTTATGGAGTATTAAAAACAGAAATTATTAAATAATAACATATGAGTAATAAGATGGGGCGTAGAGAAAGATGGGATAAATATTAACTTTCAATATTTTTCTGAATATGTTTACTTTTTTTTTTTTCTGGAGACAGGATCTCACTCTGTTGTCCAGGCTGGAGTGCAGTGGCGTGATCTCAGCTCACTGCAACCTCTGCCTCCCGGGTTCAAGCAGTTCTCATGCCTCAGCCTCCCAAGTAGCTGGGACTACATGTGCACACCACCACACCTGGCTAATTTTTGTATTTTTGTAGACATGGGATTTTACCATGTTGGCCAGGCTGGTCTTGAACCCCTGGCCTCAAGTGATCCACCAGCCTCAGGCTCCCAAAGTGCTGGGATTATAGGCATGAGCCACTGTGCCTGGCCGTGTTTAAATTTTATACTTAGAAAATGTGAAGAAAAATTTAAGTGACAAAAGGGAAAGAAATTAGATATGCTAGACCCAGCTGAAAAATACAGTAATTTCTTCTGACAACCTGCTTATTTCTGTTATCACCAATGACATATTTTAATGAAAACCGAGGTTAACCATGTAATATCTAATCATGGCTTAGGTTCATCTAAGGACAGAATGGCACAATTATACAATTAACCACCGTGAAGGAAAAATGAGGCATTATTTTCTTCACTTTACGTGTGAACAAACCAACAGCCAGAAAGATCAGATGTTTCTGATAATTATTTATTCATTTATCTGTTCATTACACAGCACTTACCGGTTCCTATTAAGTTTCAGACACTGAAAGGGCACTGGAGCTGGAAAGAGGAATGAAATCCAGTCTATGCTTTCTGAAAGCCCATAGTTCAATAGAAGAAATGAAGACATACAGAGATGATGGTGACATGGCTGGAGGAGTCCCTACTGGATGGACAACTAACTATACCAGGCAGGGTCAGGGTAGGAGGTTCAAGAATGGCTTCCTGGAGAAAAAGAGGCCTGGGGTAGGTAGAACTGTTAGTCCCAGTGTCAGCGAGAAAGGTGCTGTTAGAGCTAGCGGTGAACTCCTTACCCAATCTAGATCAGGACTCAGCAACTTAGGGTCCCTAAGCCAAATGTGACCTACCCCTGTTTTTGTAAATTTAAATTTTTCTTTAAATTTATTGAGATGAAACATATATAACATAAAATTAACCATTTCAGAGTGAACAACTCAGTGACAATTAGTACATTCACAACATCTTTCAATCACCACCTCTATTGAGTTTCAAAACATTTTCATTGTCCCGAAAGGAACCCCCTGAACTGTTAAGTGGTTACTCTCCATTCCCCTCTATCCCCAGCCCCTCTTAGCCACCAATCTACTTTTTATCTCTATGGATTTCACCTATTCTGTGTATTTCATATCAATAGAAGCACACACCATGTGATCTTTTGTGCATGGCCCATTTCAAGTAGCATAATGTCTTTGAGGTTATTCGTGTCATAGTATGAGTGAGTACTTCACTGCTTTTTCATAACTGAATAATATTTCATTACAGGTACATGCCACAGTTTGTTTATCCATTCTTTTGTTGATGGGCATTCGAGTTTATTTCCACCCCTTTTCCATTGTAAATAGTGTTGCTATGAACACTATTTGCTATTTATTTGAGACCCCGTTTTCAGTTATTTTGAGTGTATATCTAGTGGTGGAAATGCTGAGTTGTATGTTCAGCTTGTAGAGGAACTGTCAAACTGTTTCCCACTGCAGCTGCACCATTTTACATTCCTACAAACAATTGGTGTGATTATAGCTCAAGGCAGCCTCCAACTGGGCTCAAATGATTCTCCTGCCTCAGTCTTCTAAGTAGCTAGGACTACAGGCACATGCCACCATATGGGTTCAGCTTAAATATATATATATTTAGAGGCAGGGTCTTGCTATATTGCTCAGGTTGACCTCAAACTCTGGGTCTCAAGCGATCTTCCTCAGCCTCCTGAGTAGCTAAGACTAGGCATGCAGCACCACACCTGGCTTCCCCTTTATTACAAATTATAACCATCCTAGTGGGTGTGAAGTGGTGTCTCAGTGTGATTTTGATTTGCATTTCCCTAATGACTAATGAGATTGAGCATCTTTTCATGTGCTTATTGGTCATTTGTACATTTTCTTTGAAGAAATATCTATTCGAGTCTTTGTCCATTTTTCATTTGGGTTGTCTTTTTGTTGTTTAATTGAAAGAGTTCCTTATATATTCTGGATATTAGGTCCTTGCTGGCCTCATAGAATGAGTTAGGAAGTGTTCACCCCTTTTCTATTTTTTTAGATGAGTTTGAGAAGGGTTGGTATTAATTCTTCTTTTAATGTCTGCCCTCCATTTCTATGAATAGAATTTTATGAGACATAGCTGCATTCACTGATTTCCATATTATCCATGGCTACTTTTTACTGCTGTCAATGGCAGGGTGAGTTGTTGCAACAGAGAGTGTGTGGTCTGCGAAGCCAAAAACAATTCCTATCTGTTCCTTTACAAAAAAAAAAAAAAAGTTTGCTAAATCTGGTTTTCTGCTCATATGATTCTCTTACATGGAAAACTAAGAAATATCCCTTTTTGGAGCAAAATAGTCATAATAATTCAAACATTGCAGGAGGTCATTTAGTCATGCAAGTGCTGTTTCACAGGTACATTTCTGTATTTTGGACACTGGACTGAAGAGGGACTTTCACTTGTCACCCTAAGAAATAACGCCGATTAGGATGTTGACAGTGGAGAAAGATAGATATGAATTGGATACAGGATATAAAAGTAAGGGAGAGAACATTTCTGACCTGTGCAGTGAAGGAGACAAGGACGTTTCCTCACTTAACTAGGAAAGACAGAGGAGAGCCACGTGGTAGGGAAATGATACAACAGGTCAACTATGTCATAGTATAAATGAGTACTTCATTCCCTTTCTGCAAGCGAATAATATTTCAGTGTATGTATGTGCTGCAGTTTGTTTATCCACTCTTTTGTTGGGAATATATCTAGTGGTGGAATTGCTGGGTTGTAAGTTTAACCTTTTGGGGAACCACCAAATTGTTTTCCACAGAAGCGGCACCATTTTACACCCCTACCAGCAATGTACAAAGCTTCCAATTTTTCTACATCTTTGCCAGCACTCTTATTCCCTCTATTTTGAAGTTATAACCGTCCTTGTGGGTATGAATTTTTGTGGTGTCTTCAAGTTTTGATAGGCTGAGTTTGGGGTTATTTAATTAATTAATTTTTGAGATGGAGTTTTTGCTTTGTTGCCCAGGCTGGAGTACAATGGCGCCATCTTGGCTCACTGCAATCTCTGCCTCCTGGGTTCAAGTGATTCTCCTGCCTCAGTCTCCCAAGTACATGGGACTACAGGTGCCCACCACCACGCCTGGCTAATTTTTGTATTTTTAAAGAGATGAGGTTTCACCATGTCGGCTAGGCTGGTCTCAGGTGATCCACCACCTTGGCCTCCCAAAGTGCTAGGATTACAGACGTGAGCCTCCACGCTGTGCCCAGCCTGGGGTAACTTTTAAACATTTAAACAGAAGTGGCATGACGAGGCGACAGATCACCCCTAAAAATTAGTCCTCGCCTCTCAGTAATAAATGTATCAAGGCAGACTCTCAGACCTTCTGACTTCCAGAGGCATTTGCTACCTAACTGGGCCCTTCTAAAAGATGGGGTGAGGCCGGCATCTCCCCACACCCTTAACCCTGTCTTAGAGGCCTCTCCTGTCAGCTCCTGAAGTTTTCACATGGTTTCCCTTAGGAGGCACATCAAGTCCTCTCACAAATTGCGTCTCCGGTGTTTTAAAGTCTGAGGTGCCTAAGCCGATTATGTTTTCCCTAACTCTCACTAAACACACAAGTACAACTACCCAACTTCCATTGTTCACACTAAACTGGAAGCTTTCTAATATGTTATACAAAAAAAGTGTTTGCCTATGTAAAAAATACATATATATAAAATCTGAGGCAAGGAATGAATCAAGATGAAGAAGTCAAGCATGGAGAGATGGTAGTAGAAAGACTAGTTGTGAGTGTGGATTCCATTCAAATATACATCTAAGAAGAAATGAATGGGGGAATTATGATTTATGTAAAGGTCACAAACTCTGACGAAATAGAAATAATATAAAGCAACAAAAATTGGGAGGGAGATTGGAGGTGGGAGGAAGTAAAAGAGAGTCTCATCTTTTTTTTTTGAAACGGAGTCTCACTTTGTCACTCAGGCTGGAGTGCAGTGGCACAATCTTCACTCACTGCAACCTCACCTCCCAGGTTCAAGCAATTCTCCTGCCTCAGCCTCCTGAGTAGCTGGGATTACAGGTGCCCACCACCATGCCTGGCTAATTTTTGTAGTTTTAGTAGGAACAGCATTTCACCATGTTGGCCAGGCTGGTCTTGAACTCCTGACCTCAAGTGATCCACCCACCTCAGCCTCCCAAAGTGGTGGGATTACAGGTGTGACCACCATGCCCAACCTGGGTGTCTTTTTTAGTAGGGAATCAATTCAAACTGTTTAAAAATAAAATATGTATTTTTTAAAACTAGCAGCCACAGATGATGACTCCAGGTTGTGAATTACTTAATTTCTTTCTGGATCTCAGATGGCAAAGAAACATTTATCTGAAATTCTGCAGTTTCCTCACTTTTACTTCAGTTTCTTTTATCTTTGTAAATGCACATAAAATAAGATCAAGTATTTTTAAAGAATAACTACTATATAATTTTATTCTAATGAAATCATTTTTGTATCTATCTTTATCTGTTTATAGATCTCTCTCTCAAATCTTACTTACATTAATTCTTCTGTGTGTTGGTTTGGAGAGATTCTGTAAAAGTAATATTCGTAGACTCTTACCATTGCTTATTTCTGGGTGTCATGATTCGAAGTGAGTTGTTTCTTTCTTGGAACTTTGTGGATTGCTGAGTTTTTTATGCTTTTATACACATGTAGGTATTACTTAAGAAGATAAACTTAGCCGATACTTTCCCATAAATTCACTTTATAAAGGTTAGTTATTTTAAAGGTTATATGTAAAATTCCTAAATATATTTAGAATTTTACTTAACATCATATTATGAAGACCATGTTATTACTTCCCACTATTCATTTGAAAGGAAGATTTTTTTTTAAGATTCTTATATTTTTACAAACACTGCTGAGCTCAGAAAACATTTAAACTTGCAGGTCACATTTGCCTAATTAGAAGTGTGAGCCTTTTTCTTAAGTTTCATAGTCTCTCTTTAGTAACTGTATTGGATTTATATTTCTAATACAGAATCCTACTCCAAAGGGAGGAACATCACACCACTGGTTTTATTGGTCTTGGAGAACAGTAAGACCATTGAAAATATTCAGAGGAACAGAAAAATCAGCACATGTTATATGTGATACCTGGATCTGTTGTAAAAGAAGAAAAACAAATTGGAAATTAAATATAAACTATTGAGATAACAAGAGCTCTGGTTGAATTCCTAATAACTAGGAAATTTGTTTGGGCCTGGCATGTGAGATTTAACATATTTCTTTATGACCAAGTTTACATTTGAATGGAAAGGAACCATTTTCAGAAATTACTTGAAGTTTTAATTAATGCATTTTCAGCTTCCCTGGCAGAAGTTTTAATCTCTCTCTTTCTTTCATCCTTGTATAATTTCCTTTCTTTCCTGCTCCCTCCCTCCCTTTCTCTGTCTTCCTCATCTTTCCCCCTTCCACCCCACCCTCCCTCTCTCCTTTTTTTTTTTCCTTGCATTCTTTTTCTAAATGTAGTTTAAGGCCTATTTACTTAGGCCTCGTTTCCAGACCTTGACAGATGCGAGCTGTGCCCTAACACCGTGCGTCCAAGTCAAGCCTCAATGTGCTCTAACCCCAGTGTTTATGCTGCCTATTAAAGGCATCACTTTTTGGAAATATATAGGGAGTTAAATGATCTCTGACAGCTGTGAACGGCAGAAAAAAAGGACTCTATTGTTCAAAGAGCTGCCTTTAATATTGAGAAGCCCTTGCTAAACACTGCAGTCTGCAGTATGGCAAATGTTAATTGGCTGTAAACTTAACAAGAGCTGGTTTTCCTCCGTTCCCTCAACCTCCCCCAGTTCATTTTCTCCCCATTGCCTCTTCCAAGGTTCTAGTTTCTAGTATTCTACTTCCCTCAGCCTTGTAAACCCACCTCTCTTAGATACCCTCTAAGATTTTTGGGAGTGCTATTTTCTCATAGTACTTTTTTTCTTTTTGAAAGTAAATAGCGTACAACCAGACTCATTAGAGGCAAAAGTTCAGAACCTTTCAACGTCTGGTCTGTGGAAGTCCTTGGTGTTCCTGATGGCCTCCTGGACACTTCTGCTTTTGTAAGCCATGTGAGGTTAGTTTCCTTTCAGAGTTTCTCCAGTTATTTTCAAGGGCAAACTTTATTTTATTATTTATTTATTTATTTATTTATTTATTTATTTGAGAAGGAGTCTCCCTCTATCGCCCAGGCTGCAGTGCACTGGTGTGATCTCAGCTCACTACGACATCCGCCTTCCAGGTTCAAGCGATTCTCCTGCCTCAGCCTCCCGAGTAGCTGGGACTACAGGCGCCCGCCACCATGCCCGGCTAATTTTTGTGTTTTTTAGTAGGACGAGGTTTCACCATGTTGGCCAGGATGGCCTCGATCTCTTGATCTTGTGATCTGCCTGCCTCAGTCTCCCAAAGTGCTGGGATCACAGGTGTGAGAACAGCAAACTTTATTTATCCCTGGGCATTTTGTGACTAATAAGCAAGGGTAATAAGAACAGTGTATGATTGTTTAAGTCTTTCAGAATGGAGGGGAACCCCATAACCTTTGGTGGCCTCTTCCTATTGCTAATATTCTTCCTAATCTCTTCCATGAGCCCAATCTAACGTGTCTATTAGGCCCAACTCAAGTTCCACTTTTGTTTTATGACCAACGTTTGTAGTGCCTATCATCATTCAATACTCACATATTGTGTTAGTTTACATATACGTATTTGCCAGAATTTAGATTTCATGTAACTCGACTATTTTAAAAAATAAGATTCACTGAAGATGTTACTAATATGGCTGAATATTTGCAACTCATACATAAGCTTACAAATCTGAGAGCGTGTGTTGATTTTGACTGCCTCATTTTTTGCCTTCATCTTTTGAGTCTACACCATACAATGTAATGCCTAGATAAACACTTTGAATGGCCTGTTGACCTGGGCACTGCCAGGTACACATTTTCAGTTCATTAGTTTGGTTTCCTTCCGAGGTTGTAAGCTTCTTATGAATTGAACATCACTTTATCATCCCTCTACCTCCATAACCAATTCAGAGCTGAGCACTTTGCCGGTGTTCAGTGAATGATTTGAGTGATAAAAATTGACATTTTAAAAGCTGGAGGAGGTCTTAGAAATCAACAACCACTCTTTCACTTTGTATTTAATTAGTTTTTTTTTTTGCTTTGTTCTTTAATTACTTTTTGGTTGTATGCAAATAGCAATTTTTTTTTTTATTTTTACTTACATAAAATGTCTTTAAAAATTAATACATGTTTGATTACCTGAAAAAAATGTTCTGCTCATTGTCTAAGTCTCAACTGACAAACTTCACCCTTGGTGAAGGCTTTCCTGACTTACCCTCATCTTTTCAGTCGGCCATGAGACCATACAGTTATCACTCATTATGGGTTATATGATTTTATATGTTAATTGTTGGACTCTCTTCTAGACTGTAAGCTCCTCAAGGAAAGATACCATGTTATTTCATTTTGTAAGCTAAACATTCAGGCCTTCAACAAAATGCATAGTTGGTCAAACAATTCTCAAGGAACCTTTTCCCTGTGTTCAGCATAATCTTGTTATTTCTTTATTGTGCTATGCATCTTTTAATATTGATTTGTAGGAATTCTTTAAATATTAAGGATTTAATCTTGTGTTGACTTTGCAAATATTTTCTTCTAGGCTGTGAACCCTCTTTTGATTTTCGTTTATGTGTTTTAAACTTCTGTGTAGTCATTGTGTCCCTCTCTTCTCACAAAAAGACCTTTATGATTTGTAAGTGTAATATCATGTTTAGTGAGGCCTGTGGGAGGGGCTCTGGCACTGCATCTGAGTGACCTTTAATCCATGTGTTCCACAAGTATTTGGGCGCCGGCTACTTGCCCAGCACCAGGACAAATGCTGAGTAGACACAGTGTCTCCCCTCAGAAAGCATAGAGTATATTGTGAGAGATAGTCACTCAAAACCGTTTATAGTCTAGAAGGTTCTATGCTGTTAAAGGAAAGCTGGGCCTGGTGGCTCACTCCATTAATCCGAGCACTTTTGGAAGTCGAGGTGGGCAGGTCACCTGAGGTCGGGAGTTCGAGACCAGCTGACCAATGTGGAGAAACCCTGCCTCTACTAAAAATACAAAATTAACCAGATGTGGTGGCACATGCTTGTAATCTCAGCTACTTGGGAGGCTGAGGCAGGAGAATCGCTTGAACCCAGGAGGCGGAGGTTGCGGTGAGCCAAGATCGTACCATTGCACTCCAGCCTGGTCAACGAGAGTGAAACACCATCTCAAAAAAAAAAAAAAGAAAAAAAAGAATAAGGATAGAGTGCTGCTGAGGGAAGATTTAGCAAGGCATATCACAAATCCCTCACTTGTTTGGGTGAGGATGTAGTTAACTGGAAGAATACCCATGTGAATGACATTCTAAGCTGGGTCCAGAAGGACATAATGGATCTGGAAGGAAAGATATTGCTGGCCTCTCAGAATGTCTCTATTTAGTGGGTCTCAATTTATCATTCCAGTTTATCAGACTGAGAGGCACCTGGCAGGTATTGGGATATTCCCAAGCCCTGGGATTCAACTCCTGTGTTACAGGCAACTCCAGGTTAAGCTGTGCTCAGGTCTGCATTTCATTCCCAATCCTGTCATTTATGGCCTGACTTCCTCATTGTTTAACCTCTTTAGCCCCAGTTTCCAAATCTGAAAAACTGGACAAGATACAAATAGTTGTCTCACATAATAGGAAAGATTAAACTATCTAATGAATGAAAAGCTGCTTGCATGCTCTGGTTTCATGCTCAATAAAATCTTGATTCTCCATTCCCCCTTGAACTTTGCCTTGTGTACAGCACATTTTATTCTGGTCACTTAAAGAACTCCTTCTTATATAAAAAATATGACTGGGGGTGGTGGCTCACACCTATAAACCCAGCACTTTGGGAGGCTGAGGCAGGCGAATCACAAGGTCAGGAGTTCGAGACCAGGCTGACCAACATGGTGAAACCGCATGTCTACTAAAAATACAAAAAATTAGCTGGGTGTGGTGGCGAGCACCTGTAATCCCAGTTAGTTGGGAGGCTGAGGCAGGAGAAACACTGGAACCTGGGAGGCAGAAGTTGCAGTGAGCCGAGATCATGCCACTGCACTCCACTCCAGCCTAGGTGACAGAGAAAGACTGTCTCAAAAAATAAATAAATAAGAAAATGTGGCAGATATACACCATGGAATACTATGCAGTCATAAAAAAGGATGAGTTCGTGTCTTTTGTAGGGACATGGGTGCAGTTGGAAACCATCATTCTCAGCAAACTTTCGCAAGAACAGAAAACCAAACACTGCATGTTCTCACTCATAGGTGGGAATTGAACAATGAGATCACCTGGACATGGGAAGGGGAACATCACACACCGGGGCCTATTATGGGGAGGGGGGAAAGGAGAGGGATGGCATTGGGAGTTATACCTGATGTAAATGACGAGTTGATGGGTGCTGATGAGTTGATGGGTGCAGCACACCAACATGGCACATGTATACATATGTAACCAACCTGCACGTTGTGCACACATACCCTAGAACTTAAAGTATAATAAATAAATAAATAAATAAATAAGTTTATTTATTTATTTAAACTCACATTTAAAGTGATTTTATTTAAAAATGATCTCTAAACTGTCATTGATGGGTTATGTTGAAAGTATTTATAGATTAAAAAATTTAGAGTGCTATTTCCCACAAATATGAAATATGGCATTAACTATTCAAAAAAAGACAAAAAGTTAAATATTTCTTCTCTAGGTGAAACCAGCTCCTCCCCTCCTCTTTATTTATTACATTCTGCTTCTAAGCAGTACTTTCATTTGAAAAATTCATGCAAGTTACTGCAGAGCCTTTTATAAATCTTGTGCATGCACGCTTGCGCACACGTGTACACTTGGCAATTGAGCTAGAATGATTTACTGGGAAATTGATGTGTTTTGTTCTGTCACTTGCCTTCCCCAATTGAAAAAGAAAATGACAGGTTCTCTCTCTGTCTCTGTTTCACCCAATCTCTCTATCTCTCTTTCCCCAGCTTTAGCGATTTTACAGAACCCATAATCAAGACTGCTGTTTGAGAGCCTCCTCTTTTTGTGTTTTATGAAATGTAAAGACCATTGAAGCCATTTCCTGAGGTGTCCTCAAGGGAATGGGAAGGGGGACAAGTGCACTGTAGAGCTGAACAGTGACAGCAGCAGCAGAGGCAGTTTCTAAATCAGAGGTGTGGTCAGAGGCCAGCAGTTTCTCAGCGATGGGACTTGTGCCTATACAATGAAATGTCTCAGCAAGACCTCAGGAGGCAAAAGGCTTTCTGGTGCTGTTGGGAAGGGCAGGACTTTAGCATTAGGATTTCTCTTTGTAAACGGTCTCTGTTACCCCTTGAAAAAGAAAAGCCTGTTCGCTCACAGGGAGACCTTGGGGCTTGTGACAGTGAGAAGAATAGGGTCTGGTAGCAGATTCTGTTTTCCAAAGGTGGACTCCACCATATCTTCCATCCTACATGCCCTTCTTTGATGTGGCCTGGCCACACTCTATAGAGGCGTGAGGTCTAGTTTCTCTTCCATTGCATCTGGGCTGGCCTAGATATTGGCTTGTAACCTGAAGTCATGCAGCTTCTGCTTTTGTATTAGTCCATTTTCATACTGCTATAAAGAACTGCCTGAGACTTGGTAATTTATAAAGAAAATAGATTTAATTGACTTACAGTTCAGCATGGCTAGGGAGGCCTCAGGAAACTTACAATCATGCAAAGGGGAAGCAAGGCACCTTCTTCACAAGGCAACAGGAAGAAGTGGCCAGTGAAGGGGAAAGAGCCCCTTATAAATCCATCAGATCTCGTGAGAACTCACTCACTATCACGAGAACAGTATGGGGGAAAATGCCTCCGTGATTCAGTTACCTCCACCTGGTCTTTCTCTTGACATGTGGGCATTATGGGTAATGTGGGGATTACAATTCAAGATGAGATTTGGGTGGGGACACAGAGCCTAACTATAACAGTTTCGGTCTTTGGCAAACAAGTTCTCTGGGCATTCCTTCCAGGGGTGCTCCATTCCAGGACCCAGCTGACGGCTATGCTGTAAGAAACTCAAGCTCCGTGGACAGGCCATGTGTAAGCACTCCAGTCAACAGCATTGGCCAGGCTCAGCCTTGCAACCATCCTGAACAGCTTCCAGATGATTCCAGCCTCTTGCTCTTCTTCTTCCTATCTGAGTCCCCAAACATTGTGGAACAGAGACAAGCATGCACAGTGTGCCCCAACTGAATTCCTAACCGCAGCATTCATGATTGTACTGAAATTGTTATGCCACTAATTTTTTTCAAATGAGCTTTATCAAGGTATTTTAAGCATGTCCATCACCCAAAAATTTCATTGTGCTTTTTGTCATTAGTTTCCTCTCCTAATCCCAGTCCCAGACAACTTCAGATCTGCTTTCTGACTCTGCAGTTCCTTCTTTTCTAGAAATTCCATACAAATGGACTTATATGAGTCTTTCTTTCTTTCTTTCTTTCTTTTTTTTTTTTTTTTTGAGACAAAGTCTCACTCTGTTGTCCAGGCTGGAGTGCCATAGTGCAATCTTGGCTCACTGCAACTTCTGCCTCCTGGGTTCAAGAGATTCTCATGCCTCAGCCTCCTGAGTAGCTAGAATTATAAGTGCCCACCACCAGGCCTGGCTAATTTTTGTATTTTTAGTAGAGACGAGGTTTCACCATGTTGGCCAGGCTGGTCTCAAACTCCTGACCTCAGATAATCCACCGGCTTCGGCCTCCCAAAGCGTTGGGATTACAGGCGTGAACCACTGCGCCCGGCCTATATGAGTCTTTTATTTGAAGTTGCAGTGAGCTATGATTGCACCACTGATCCCCAGCCTGGGTGAAACAATGAGACCCTGTCTCCCAAAATAATAATAATGATAATAATAATAATATGAGTCTTCTCTATTTTATGCCACTGCACTTTTGGGATATTTTGTTATGTAGCAATGAATGGCTAGAAGAACGCCCCTTTCCATTGTCTGGACATTGCATGAGTTTTATGAACAATTGTGCCCCTAAGGAGGGAATGGTGCCCGATAATGACTAAAACTGAATTCTCTCTTTAGGCTAATTTAAATGGATTTAAAAGAAGTGGACATGTGCTGTTTCCTGTTTGTCTGAGTTAGTAAACTAAGATTCATTTATGGTCTATACCATGATTAAGTCAGGGACAGGCCTATTTCTAGAGTAGTGTTTAAGGGATCTACACATTTTCTTTTTTTTTTTTTTTTTTTTTTTTTTTTTTTTTTTTTTGAGACGGAGTCTCGCTGTGTCACCCAGGCTGGAGTGCAGTGGCCGGATCTCAGCTCACTGCAAGCTCCGCCTCCCGGGTTCACGCCATTCTCCTGCCTCAGCCTCCCGAGTAGCTGGGACTACAGGCGCCTGCCACCTCGCCCGGCTAAGTTTTTTTTTTTTGTATTTTTAGTAGAGACGGGGTTTCACTGTGTTAGCCAGGATGGTCTCGATCTCCTGACCTCGTGATCCGCCCGTCTCGGCCTCCCAAAGTGCTGGGATTACAGGCTTGAGCCACCGCGCCCGGCCAAGATCTACACATTTTCATGAAACACGAAGAGCTACTGAACATGGCCAGCTGACCAGCTCTACTCCCCATCAGCTGCCTCTAACTGGGAAATGTGGCAGAGCTTAGCCATCCATCCTCTGGTGCCCCGACACAGACCTGCTGCCTCATTCCTCTTTTCCAGGGTTGTAGAAGGCAACCAAGGTCACATTATCAAGTGGGAAACTATTGTGCCTCTGTACTTTCAGGGAATTTTAGACTTTTAGAATCCCTTACAGGTTTGGGAGCTTTATATTTTTATTCTTCGCCAACCCAAATATCAAGAAGCCTGAGAGGAAGAATTGACTCGGCAAATGAACTGCTATGGAGCGGTTCCTTATTTATAAGAAAGTAGTTATAAAAATCAAGGAAAGAGCCTGGTGCCCTTGCTCATGCCTGGAATCCCAGCACTTTGGGAAGCTGAGGCAGGAGGATCACTTGAGCCCAGGAGTTTGAGACCTACCTGGGCAACATAGGGAAACCCCATCTCTACAAAAAATTTAAAAATATAGCCAGGTATGGTGGCACATGCCTGTGGTTCCAGCTACTCAGGAGGCTGAGGTGGGAGAATCCCTTAAGCCCAGGAGGTCGAGGCTGTGAGGTGTATGGAACCACTATTCTCTAGCCTGGGAGACAGAGTGAGACCCTATCTCAAAAAAAAAGGCAACGAGACAAAATCTGTGGGGAAAGGAGTGGGTGAAAATGGAAGCAAACTCAGAAAAGTGTCCAAAATATTATACCTAGAGGCAAACATAGGAAGGATCAAAAGAAAACATTTAGTCTCTCCTCACCCCTAATTTGCATGAAATCCAATAAACACAAGTAAATGCACAACTAAACGGGGTTCTTTTCAACACCTCTGGGGAGGGCGCTCACAAATCCTCCTGGGGTAACTCAGAGCTATTTAAAAATAATGAAGGAAAAGAATACTGTTGACAGGTGCTATGTACTTTGCTTGATGTAACCCTTGTTTCTCAAATTGGTCCATCTCTAGGTAATATTTTTATTGATCCTCTCAGATGCTTTAGTGTCACCTCATTGAAATTAATTTTTGTTGTTGTTGTTCCAGGCCTCTGCAGAAGATGCTCTTTGCGGAGTGAATTGTTAACTGGGGAGGAGGCCACCTAGATTCAGTTATAGAACATCGTGGATTAGATTGTCATACATCAGGGAGTCGAGGACCATTCCCTGGGTAGAGAAGGTGATTATGATTTATTGTAATTGTAAGTGGGCTCCAAGCTGGATAGAGGATTATCTGCTCATTACTCTCTCTTTGGAAAATCCAATCCGAAAGGAGATCTTTGGAGGTCACAGATCTTTGGAGGGTCTTTGTGTCTTGTTCCTTAAGTCTGTCTTTACTCGCGTGTTTATAGAGGACACAGATGAAGGCGGCTTGTCCCCTTTACACGGGACTCACGGTGCTCCTACTCAGTGTGGCTCTCATGGGAGATCCCAGGAAACTCCCCCAAACCCACTGCAGTGAACTGAGGCTCAAACTCGGAGAGGAATGTCACATCCTGTATGTGTGTGTGACTCCTGGGTGATGTTCTCGGGGACAGGGGCGCCTTCTCCAGGAGGGCCAGAGTCCTGTTTGACTTGGACCTGGTCATGATCCTGTCCACTGCATCCTGGCTGTGTATTCTGCTGCTTTTCCATGAGCCCCACCATTTGGCCCACACCTGGCCGGCCCCAGAGCTCTTAACACTGCTGGAGTTGCCAGTCTCTGCCTCAAATTGCACAACATTCAGTGTTTTGTTTTTTTTAAAAAATACAGAATAGATTTTCTGCTTCTCACTCTGTTGCTCAGGCTGGAGTAGAGTACAGTGGCACCGTCTCTGCTCACTGCAACCTCCGCCTCCCGGGTTCAAGCGATTCTCCCACCTCAACCTCCCAAGTAGCTGGGATTACAGGCACACACCACCATGCCTGGCTAATTTTTGTATTTTTAATAGAGACAGAGTTTCACCATGTTGGCCAGGCTGGTCTCAAACTCCTGGCCTCAAGTGATCCACCCACCTCAGCCTCCCAAAGTGCTGGGATTACAGTCGTGAGCCACTGCTCCCGGCCAATTTTTTCTTTTAAGATTCAATATTGTTTTCCTGTCTTTTAGTCTAGATATTTATCTTTCTACTTATGATCGTATGGACTTACGCTGTTCTGGGAAGTTTTCTGAGCCACTCCTCCAACTAAGAATTCTCTCTGCGTATGTGCAATCTCAAAAAAAAAATCTCTTTATTATTGATCTGGAAGTTTAAACTCCATGACCTAGTTTCGGATGGAAACAAGCATCACTTATAAACTAAGGGCTGCTTGGAAATTTTCTCATTATTCAACAGCTTTCCCCCCACCGCCTGGTCATTTCCAATCTATTATTCAAGGATATTTTGGTTGAAAAAGGTGGGGTTTGGAAAGATGTGACTCAGCACTGTCACTTTATGGTGTCACTGTTGTTTTTTTCTCTTTCTACACATAAGACACAATTACTTAGGTTACAGTTTTAATTAGCAAGCAAGAAAAGACAAGACAAGAGGAAAGCCATCGTTTGTCTGACAATGAGAGTGCTTTGAACTCATGTGCACACTGGCTGCTGTTGCCTGGCCAGGAGTGGGGACACATGGAGGGATACTGGGCACATGGAGTAGTATTAGTTCACCTTGACTTAGGTGGTTTTAGGTGGCTCCTCCTTTTATCCTTTGGAAGAATCCATGTTCTTTGCCTTTGGTGGAAATATTATTTTGTATCTTAGCCAAATCCCATCAACACTTCTTTAAAAATAATGAGTCACAGTCATTTTCTTAAAAAGGGACAAAGAAAAGGCTAATCAGTAAACGTGGTATGGAGGAGAAAATTGGCATGCATATGTCAAGTGATTTAAGCCCCTTAGCAAGTGAGGGTTTTCTCCATCAGGCCAGGTCTCGCATGATATATTTAACTGGGAGTCGGGTGGGAGTTTGGCGGAATTCCAAGCCAGAGCAACCCCGGGGAGAGAGGTGTGTGTGAGAAGAAGGGGTATGGGGTGGAATGAATACCTGAGCATTCAGAATCACAAAGATTTCCAGGCAAAAAGCATCTGTGCCCTCACCTAGACCCAATTAGGGAGACTGACAAAGCCCACATCATTGCTTCTCAGCTCATTAATTCCTGCCACTTGAGAATGCAGCTTTTCTTTCCCCCTGTCATATCTCAAGTCCCAGGCAATGTGCTTGTAGCTTGTGATGCTGCTGCCTGAAGGCCTCGTGGCCGTGGCAGGCCATGCTGTAGAGGCTGGGGCTGTATCTGTTCCATAGTGAAAAGGCAGTAGACCCATGCAGAATGCTAGAAAGAGCCTCACAATGACAAAGTAACTCCTGGTAATCCTAACTTTTTTGACTTAGTGGCAAAGGCTGACTTAAACCCCAAACGTTCTCATTTCAAGGTCAAATGATATTCCCTTGTCCTGCTCTAAGCTTAATAGGGTGTGTATTAGTCTGCTAGGGCTACCATAACAACATACCACGGGCTGTGAGGCTTACACAACAATTTATTTTCTCATTGTTCTGGAGGCTGGAAGTCCAAGATCAAGGTGTGCGCAGGTGTGGTTTCTCCCGAGGCATCTCTCCCTGGCTTGCGTTGCCTCTCACTGGAGGCAGTGAGAGGCTGGAAGTTCAAGATCAAGGTGTGTGCAGGTGTGGTTATGCTGGAGGCTGGAAGTCCAAGATCAAGGTGTCAGCAGGTGTGGTTATTCTGGAGGCTGGAAGTCCAAGATCAAGGTGCCAGCAGGTGTGGTTTCTCCCGAGGCCTCTCTCCCTGGCTTGCACTGCCTCTACACTGTCCTCACATGGTCTTTCATCTTTGTTCTAGCATCTCTGGTAAGGACATCAGTCGTATTGGATTAGGGCCCACTCCTAACAGCCTCATTTTAACTTGATCACATCTTTAAGGGCCCTTTCTTCAAATACAGTCACATTCTGAGAGATTCAGGTTAGGACTTCAATGTACAAATTTTGGGAGAACACAGTTCAGCCCATAACAGGGTGTGACAAGGACATCAAGAACATGGGAGGGAGATCACAGCCTGTCCTGTGGCTTCCATGCAGTCACTGAATCAACGTATAAACCAGCATTCTGTGTTTCCAGCCTTATTTCATTGTCTTTTTTTGTCTGGGTGATGATCTTGTTTCTCAGTAATTGACCATTCAGAGGGTACTCAGTTCCACAAGGAGGATGATGCTGGCTCTCAATATTGGCTATTGCACTTAAGAAATACTTGGAGGAACTCTAGCATGGGACTCTACAAGGCATGGTCATCTGTAAAATTCTCTGGGAGGCCCCAGAGAGAAATTCTAATTTCCAGTCCTAATTCTCTGTGTGTGTGTGTGTGTTTTTTTTGTACATTCCTTTTTTCCTTTCCTTCAAGGAATACGTTTTACATAGATTTGCTTCGATCATGCATGTGGAGCAAGAGTCATGTAACATTTTAAAAAATAGTTGTCTTTTCTCGACATCAAAAACATGATAATTTCTGTTACAGACTAAATATTTATGTCTCCCCTGACCCCATCAATTCATATGTTGAAGTTCCAACCCCCAGTGTGATGGTATCTGGAAGTAAACCCTTTGGGAGGTAATTAGGGTTAGATGAGCTCATGAGGGTGGGGACCTCTTGATGGGATTAGTGGCTTTATAAGCAGAGGGAAAGAGAGATTTTTCTCTTTCTCCTGGGAGCACAGTGGAAAGGCCATATAAGGTCACAGTGAGAAGATGGTTATCTGCAAGCCAGGAAGAGAGCTCTCTCCTGATACCAACCCTGCTGGCAGCTTGATTTTGGACTTCCAGCCTCCAGAACTGTGAGAAAATAAATTTTAATTGTATAAGCCACCCAGCCAGTGGCATTTTGTTATGGCAGTCTAATACCATTTCTTAAGAAAAGAGTAATGCTTCCAGAAGAAAAGTAGGAGCAGCCATAATTTTAGAGACAGTCATAGATCTTGGGTGTATCTATCAGATGCCTTCGAGTTCACAGACACCCTAGATTTCTGTAGAGAACACTGATCTTTTTCAGTTTGTGAGATTTAGGAGTGGCACTTTCTACCAGGATACACTAAGTCACTTGGTGGAATGTGACAGAGGCATGAGAATCAGGTTGCCCTGGCATAAACTGATGCGACAATAGGTCACCAGGCACCTGCTATGGCTGGAAATGCCTATGTACAGGGCGCAGTGCATTCACCCAGCATGTTCCTCGTTCACCCGCCAGGACTCTTCTCCTGTCAAATGTGCAGAAGGAAAGGAATGAAGGTCTGGCATTTTAATGGATTTGAGGTAAAACATTGCATCCTCTAAAGTGATCCATATATTCTGGAAGTCAAAAATGTTTTATCTGAGTAAGCAGATCATTGCCTCAGTTCTCTTACAGTTTTCGAAATGTGTATGTGTTTGTGTGCATGTGTTTGATTTGTACTTAAAGTGTCAGGTTCCTGACATCACAATTGTGGGTGGTTAGATCTAACGTCAGGAGGGGACATTACGGACAGATAGAGAACTACAGGGAAGGCAACTTGATCCATGTCTGCTCTGGTGTGTCTCACACAGCTTTGAACCCACGGACTGTCCTCCTGCCCTTGGCTGCTGGGAAGCTTACAGCTCAGCCATCTCTGTGTTCTGGTTTCTTTCTTCCCATTCCCTGGAAGCAGCGACTAGGAGATAAGAATAACTTATGCTGGAAGTGTGACTGTGGACCTAAGTGTGGATAAGCATAATATATGAAGTGAATGCCGCTGGCACCTAGCAGGCTGTTACTCTCCACTCTTGTTATCAGAGGCAGCAAGCAGGGGAGGGGAGTTGGCTATTCTGTGTCCAGGTCCTGCTCTGAGGCTCCCTGGCTCGATACGACTTTGGCCTCCTCATCTGTAAAACTGGAGGAATTTCTGCCATGCCTGACTCACAGTGTTGCTGTGAGGATTAAATGAGAATATATTTGTAATTTGGAAATGTATTTGTAGGATGTACTTATATCACATACATATGTAATATGTATGCATATATGTATGTGCATGCATACAAATATGTATATGTATGAATTTTTCTTATCATTTCCTAGTCATCATTTTATGTGAAATGGGGCAATAATGGAGAACTTAGTGGAGGCAAATTCAGTATTATGATTAACATTCTGAAAAGAACCTATGTGGGGGAGGAGGGGGGTGCAGTAATGTATGATTTCATTTGTGGTGAGAGGGCGTGCAGTTTTGACTATGTGTGGTCTACCAATTGTCTCTAGTTTGTTTTCTAAAACCACAGTTCATGACATCCAGCTTTTAAAAGACGAAATATTCCCTGATGAAAAAAATATTAGCAGTAGGTTAGAAATATCGAAAGAAACACGTAAGTTTGTGCCCTCCAATGTGTCTGTAAGACTCCTCAGAAAGATAGCAGTTACTATTCCAGATCTTTTCCTAACTTAAATTTATTTCTCCTCCTCCCTCCCCACCGTTTTTTCCTAATTAGAATTTAGCGTTTGCCGGCTGGGCTTGTTGAGCCTGTCCTTGTCGGCTCCAGCTTGGGTCAAACGTGAGCGGCTGGGGATCAGGGACCACAAGGTGGCGCTCTTGCCCGTGGGGGTGGGATCTGGCCCACCTAAAGATGGCCTCCACCTCGCCTTGGCTGTGGTTCAGAATCCCCCCAGACTCATGCAAAGAGGGCACAGCTATTTGTGAACGAGGTCAGTGCCTGTGGCGAGATGATTGAAAGAAGGGGCTGAGCTCTGGATTCCGCTCTCTGGGTCAGACTCTGGACTGATGGGGAGTTGATGCTGCATGTCCTGTGGAGTAAGTTCACTGGGAGTCTAACCTGGAGACAGCCACCCACGCTTGACTCCTGTCCCAGAAAAGAAAAAGGCTCAGGAAAGTTTCAGGAAGCTCTACTCTGCTTTCTACCCAATGATCTCCACCGCAATGGGCATTTCTTTTCTTTTTCCCCCTTGAAATTTAACTTAATATTACATTTTATTTAATTATTTCTCCCCATGCCAAAAAAAGGATATAAAATAGCTTAATTAAGACCTAAAAGAGAATAAACCGAATAAAAGGAGCTCATGGCAAGTGGAAATTAAAATGAAGATCAAGTTAGACTCAGTGTGCAAACCTATAGAGTCTATATATTTACACTTGAAGTTCTCAGGGAAGCAAAAGCTCTTCGCCTTGGGCCACCTGCTGTAATGCAATTTGTGCAGGCCCTGAAGGTATTCACAGAGCTGTCTGGGCCATAAAGGCCGTCAGCCCCATCCTCCAAGCCCTCTCTCTCTTCCTTGATGGCTGGTCAGATATTAGAGGTTGCAGCAGAGGACTCTGATACCCTAGGGAATGGCAGGGCCACAAAAAGAAAGTGCCTGGGTCCCTGAATTACTGTGTGTATGAGAGCTTCCCACTGACCAGGAACCCCTCTTGGAACTTTATAAGGTCTGTTGTGTTTGAAATTGTTGGTTGAAGCAATAGCCTGTCTGACTAATAAGCTTTCCATTGTACTCCAGGCAGCCTTGAGAACCATCAGGAGCTGGAGCGACAGTGAGAATCATGTTGGCGGTGAGCCTCTATCCTGTTTGATTTTGTGCCTGCCCTGTGTGTCCCAGTTGGTGCCATGTGCCTCCTTAGGCCTGCTGTAGATTTGTGATTCTATCACTGAAGTTTGCTTTGGTCTCTGATTATTGCTCTCTTCCTACTGCTACCTATTTTCTGCCCATTCAGAAGTGGAAGATGATCTTTTTTCTCAGTTGACCAAAGCTTTAGCTCTAGCATTAGCTATTTAGCTTACCAAGGCATTACACTTTTTGCCTATAGATTTTCTTCTTTCCCAGTCTATTCCCCAGGATACTGTTTCCCAAATTGCTCTGTGGAACACTAGCTTAGTACATGATATCGATAGATATGTAGGGATAAAGAGGGGTTTTATGGCCAAATTATTGAGGAAAAAATTGGATTAGATGAAGTTAAAGATTTCTCGATGAGTGTGGTGGCAAATGCTTGTAGCCCAGGCTACCTGGGAGGCTGAGGCGGGAGGACTGCTTGAGCCCAGGAGTTAGAGTCCAGCCTAGGCAACATAGTGAAACTCTCTGTAAAATACATAAATAAAACAAGACAATTTAAAAAAAAAGATTTCTTTAATGCAGGACTTCTCAGAGCTTTTAACATTCTAGTGAAGGGAACAGCCAAGTTTGGCTCATAGGCCAAATCTGACCTGCCATCTGCTTTTGCAAGTAAAGTTTTATTGGAACACAGTCATGCTGATTTGTTGACATATTCTCCATGGCTGCATTCTTACTACAATGGCAGAGGTGAGTAGCTACCTCAGTGACCAAATAGCCCACAAAGCAGAAAATATGTACTTTTTGGCCCTTTAGAGAAAAGGTTTACCAACCTCTGCTCACATGTCTCCAAAAGGCGGAATACATGTGGGTTCACACTTATTTGGCTTCAAATGCCTTCTTTCCTTGGACAACCTATTTAACCTCTTAAGAGTTTCAGTTACTCTTGGAAGATGTCATCAGAAGATCAGAAGGCCTTCATATGACCCTTCGTATTACCATATATTCATATTATCTTTTATCTCTACCTCCACTGCTAAACTCAAACACATTTCTAGTTGCCCATGAACCCTCATCCCAACCTTTTTCTCACAGCACGTTCCCTGCCCTGTTTCTTTTCCAACTTCTCAGTCCCAGGAGTTGCTTCTCTTAATCCCGATGTTCTGAATGACTGCAGGATTGAAAATCTGCATCCTACTTTTCTCTAAGAGCGCTGGATGGCAAGGTTCACCATGTATTCACCATGGCGGAGGGCGATGAACCTGACAGAGTGCACAGGCTGCCAGCCGCCCTGGAGCCTGCCCGCTCCTAACTGGCATGCAAGCCATGTATGGTAATGCAGGAGGCCAGCCTCCAGCCTCGGGAAGGCTCATTCCTACCTCCGGGCAACTGTAGGTGTGCAAATAGCTCAAGGAAGGATCATTTTAAATGCCTTGAAAGCCTGATTTGTAAATAATCTAAGACCAAAGACAGAGCAAGTTAAATATTTATTTGAAGATTATGTCTCTAAGGAGGGATTGTTGAAAATTAGTGAGTGCCTTCCCTTCTTGCCTTCCCTCCCATGCTGGAGGGCATATTATTTTTACGGCTGTGTTTGACAGCCAGAACAAGCCTCTGTAGATTTAGTGGTTGTTTGTAGTGGCATTTATGTGTTTGAATGAGCTGGGCAAACAAGAAGGAGGGAGGTGTGGGTGGTTAATTAACTCTGAGAATCTCTTCGCCCACACTTCCATACTCGGGAAATGCTGGTAAAAGAACCATTCACAGGTTTTTTAAGAAGAATAGCCACACAAAAATCCTTCCCTTCACAGGGCTGGTTTAGAAAGCACAGCAAATCAGCACTCCTGCCATTGTAGACTCAGAATCTCCAGAGTGAAAGGCTTGCCTCTGAGCAGAAAATATACGTGACCATGACTTTCTGGATCAGAAAACCAGCAGTCCAGTCAGTTCTTGGGATACTGGCACTCATTCTTTCACCCGATAGTTTCTTGCCACTTGATAGTTGTAGGTCCTGGGCATGTTTTTATATATATGTGTGTGTGTGTGTGTATACACATACACATATACATATATACCTATACATACATATACATGTATATACCTATACATACATATACATATATAGGTGTGTGTGTGTGTGTGTGTGTGTATATATATGTATATATCTGGGTCAGCCTGCTTTCTGAGTATATACAGAAACAGATTTGAAAAATTTCTATTTTTTTCTTTTTTAATGAATAATATATAGTGAAAATCAGGGCTGATGGAAAAAACAAAAACAAAAAAACTCCAAAAGTCTTGGTCGATCAACCTTGCATTTTATCCATCTACAGCACTTTCCTCTCCTGGGATATTTTATCAGAAAATAAACCGGGCTCAGACTGTGGGCACCTGGATTCTCATCCCATTTCTCCCAGACAGAATTTGTGAATTCTTGGGGGAAGCTCCTCACCTCTTTGGCCTCATTATTGAGATGAAGGTGTTGGATCACCTCACTCTCTGGGCCTCCTTGTTGAGATGAGGAAGTTGCATTAAATCAATGTTCTCTCAACTTGCATGATCTTAGGACTTATCTGGAGGATCCAATTCAGTAGATCTGGGGTAAGGCCTGGGAATCTAAGATTCTATTAAAAGCCCCAGGTGATGGTCATGGGAACATCTGGGAAACACTGAATTAGATGACCTTTGGGTCCCTCTGGATATGACCTTTTAATATCATCATTTTTCTAGGAACTCCCCAACCCACTTCAATGAATATCTCTGAAACAGCTTTAATAAGAGTCCTGAGAATCACTGGACTTTCAAACCACACACACAAAGAGAAGCGTCAGAGAAAGGTCATACACAGACGTTTCAAAACCACTGATGCACTGTAGCTCACGGGTGTTCTCCTTGAGAATGGGGTAGCAGGAAGATAAATGGGGCAGATTCCCTTAGTGACAAAAAGCACAATGGCGAAATGAGGACAAAGTCACTCTACTGTGCCATGCCCCAGGACTGTGGAGAGTACCTGGGATGACAGGACTGTGTGTGGATGTGAGGTCAGAAGCCACCCGTCCAGCTTTGACACTGTGGATGCTGCTGGGCACTGATTTCAGGAGATACACAGAGGAATGGGGGAACTGTGGGCACCTCTTCTTTCCCGGACTTACCATGGCCCTCTGGGGTAGGGAGGTCAAGAACTTACAGGCACTCACTCTCCCCTCCGTCCCAGGCTTTCATCCCAAGCACTGTGATGCTGCTGCCAGCTCTTTCTGGGTCATCCTATAGTACTTGCTCTCCTTCCATCTCTTCTCCAAGGCACCTTTCCTCCCTCTGCAAGAAACTTTTCATGCCTACAAGCCCTACTCCTTGTGCATGAGAGAAGAATGAGAGAAGCTCTTTTTTGTTGTGCACAAAGGTTTTGCAATACCTCCTTCTCCTCCTGCTCTGTGGGTCTAGCCCTAACTCCTGCTAACTCCTGCTACGTGGCTTAAGCTTTTGGGCTGTGGTGAGCCCTCCACCACTCATTGTCCCTCTAGCCTTAGGGGAGGCATCAGCTTTGTGCTCTTCTGAGCTTTAGGTTGCCTCAGCATCTCCCGTGTGGCTTCTCAGCTCTTATTTCATCTTTGTGTTAGTTTGTGGCATGAAGTTCCTTTGGTGTAAGAGACCTGTATGCGTTTCTGTTTTTCTGACTGGACCCCAAACATCCTAATTTTCAAGGTAGGCCCCCGGCTGAATTGCTGCTCTGAGTGATGTATATAGCAGTAGCATCTGATAAGTGATTGGCCGAGATGTCATACTTAAACAAAACCTCGCACCTAGGATGTCCCAAATTGAATATATTGACCTTTCCAATTGTCTTCCGATCTCAGTGTTTACAGAATAACATTTCTGGCCCGTTGCAGTTGCCAGTGTTCAGATTCTCAATGTTTTCTACACCTTTTCCCTCTACCTCACCCTGCACATTCAATACAATGCCAGTCCTCTTGATGACAGTGCCCTGATATGTACGAATCCACACCCCCCATAACCCAGCTTCAGGCTGTTATTTTTCCTTTTGCTGCAAAGGCCTCTGCTGGTCCCTAGCTTTTGGGGTCTTCCCACCTCTGATCCACATGTGTGCTTCTGGAGGGATATTAGTCTAGCACAACTCTGTTCTGTCCACTGCTGACAAGATAAAGGCCCAACTCTCCCGACAAATGAGCCCTTGGAGGATCTCACCCATCTATACAGCCTCATTCCTGCCAGGCGGTACCTCTCACCATTTCTCAGGCATACCTTGCATTTCCTGCATTCACGCTGTTCCCTCCTCTCAGAATGCCCTTTCTTCTTATTTCTACCTAGCTTCAAGTCTTGGTTTAATGCCAGCTCCAACCTAAAGCCTCTCCTAATCCTCCTATCTGGAACTAATCTCTCCTTCCTCAACGCGCTCCTGCGTTTCTTTGTTCAGCCCCTTTGCCTCTTACCACATTCTGCCTGGTAGGGTCGCTATGTTGCTAAGTCACCCCCAAATGGTAAGTCCTTCGGACGTGGTGCTTGTGCATATGTACAGCTCCTATCAAATAGTTGCTGCTCAGTGGAGACTGGGTAGAAGACATGTTATGGTCACTCAGTGAATGCATATCACATTTGTGAATTATAGCAATGCTTTCATACATACCTCTCTATATGTAAATCTATCTATTATTTTGTCAGTGATATCGCTATTCTTCTTGGGAAATAGTACTCACTTCTCTTTTTAACCCAGTCTCTGAAACGTAATCACTGGATATTAATAATTTATTAGACTAAATTTCCCATACAGATGATTTGAGTGTCAGTCACATGCACATGTTAGGTGATTTGCATACATTATTTTATATAATCCTCTCAAGGAGGGACTCTCTTTATTTTATAGATGAGAAAAACTAAGGCTCATACAGATTAAAGACTTTTACCAGCATCACACTGTTAGCTGGTGAGTGGCGGGGCCAGGATCTGAAGGGGGATCTACATGATTTAAAATCTAGAAGGATAAGTTCTTTACCTTCACCTTGGGGAAGAATCATTTATCTCATGAGAAAAGACTAAATTTACAGATGAAAACTTCCACTTCTTGTTTCTTACTGGACTTGGAATTTCTCCGCTGGTCTTTGATGACCCTGGGCGCTACCGAGGTTGCCCACCTTACTCCATTTCTCCTCTGGTTTTCTCCATAATAACACAGATACTTCTTAATGAAGTCCTACACCCCGGATTCCCGGTCTAGTTCTTTCTCATTAACCCCGGCTCTCTCTCATTAACCCCACCCCCAACCCCAGGTAGGCATGCCTTCTAATTCTCAATAGCTCACCAGTTGAAAAATAGCCTATCCTTAGAAAAGACCCAGAGGATGCCACGCTGGCCGGTGGGAGATGGATCTTGCCATCACGGTCACAGACATGAGATGAGCAGCAGAATTCCTGGCTTGGCTTCTGTGTCGCGTCTGAGCAGGCTGGAGCTGTTGGCAATTCTTTCCGGGGTCTATCTTGCCTGCCAAGTTGGTTGACCTCTGGGGCATGGTGAAAGGTGTAGCTTTTTGGTTAGCTATTTTTCAGGGCTTTTCGGTTCCCTTGCTTTCTTTCCTCTTTAGTTTTTCTTTTCAGAGAGACTCTTAGCTTCCTCATTCAATGCAATAGCCCAGATGCATTGAGGCATGGGGGCCCAGAGGCACTGGACTCATTAACATGAGTCCTGTAAGTGAGTATAAAAGTGTTAATACAGTAGCAACGTGAGCCGGCTCACTTTAAAAAAAAAAAAGAGAGAGAAAACCCTTAGTTTTAGATAGATAATCCTCATTGTCTTTCTTGCCTTATTTCTTCCCCACTCAGAGTTTCTGTCTTTCCTTTTACCCTTTCTTTACTCTTCTCTCCATCTCCCTTTGTCTTTCATCTCTCTTTAAAGGCAAAAAGAAACAAAACAAAACAAAACAAAACAAAAAACGACACAGCTTCTCAGTGTATGCCTGTCAGACTTGTTGGCCCTCAGGCTGAAAAAGTTCTCTGAGTTCTCAGGAATCCCCCCCAAGGCTGGCTGACTTTGAGGACTAGCACACCAAGCAGTACAGCTGCCTTCCAGGTACAGACCAGGTTGGACTGGATTGGGAGTCTAATTACCAGCAGAAAATTAAAGAAAGGTAATAATTGCCCTTAAGCACTTAACAAAAGCAAATCTCACCTTGGAGGTTTGTAAATGTGTAGTGAGGACTGGTTTCAGCGAGCTTGCGCTGCACTCTTTGTGTTTGACTTGCAAACCAGAATGCACACGCCTCCATATGCATAATTGGATCCTCACGGTCTCTGCCTCCATGTGACCATGCAGTAGTTTATTTATCCAGGGCTCATTCAAAGAACAGCTGAATGGAACAAGAAAACTCCCACTTTGCGATAGGATTAGACACCATGGAGTAGTCCTCCCCCGTACTCTTTCAAAGATTTTTTTTTTTTTTTTTTTTTTTTTTTTTAAGTTTCTAAATCTGCTTGGGAAGAAAAAGTAAATTGCCAGAAGTGAGATTAGTGGGGAATATTGTTCTTAGGACAATAGTGTCTTTATGGCTTGACTGGTATGAGCTCCCCGCTTCAAAAAAATACAAGAGCTGGAGGTGTGGGGGTTCTTAATTGCCTACATCTGATCAACTGGCAGCAAAAAAAAAAAAAAGAAGAAGAAAGAAAGAAATCTCATTCAGCTCTGATTTGGCCTGGATCAAGTCCACTTGCTAATCAGAGTTTAATGAGGATGCCACTGGCCCTGTTGTATTTGCCGATGCTCCCACTAAGGTCCCTGGCCTTCTGTTTGTGCAGGGAGCCCTTGCATCCCGCCGCCCCACGAAGCAGGATGCGGGCTGAGATGGAAAAGTCCCGGCCCGGAGAAGTTAATTAAGTTTAGGCCCTTGGCATTCCAAGTCACCGGAACCGATGGTGGGAAGCCTCACCCACCGGCACAAAAGAGACCCACACGGAACTCTGAATGACTGTCCCTGGCGGTGGTAGCTGGGCTTCTGCGCGCCCCACTGCCAGCTCTTAACCCCGGGAACTGTGTCCCCTCCCCTCCGCTGCACAAACTGAATAGGCCTGCAGGACCGCGGAGGGCCCTGGCTCTGGCGTAGGAGGTTTTGGGAAGCGCATGGTCCAGCATCGGATGTTCCAAGAGCGCGGATGCCAGGCCCCGGCAGGGATTGACAGATCTGTGAAGGCCGAGATGAAGGCCTGATTTGTTTTGTGACGGTCCCTTTGGTTTTTAACACAAATTATCATAAGCAAAAAAAAAAAACAAAAAAAAAAAAACTGACCTTTAGGTGGGCAAGCCACTCCTTTTTTCTTTTCTTTTCTTTTTTTTTTTTTAGGTTGTGTATTCCATAATCTCTGAGTAGAGGAAACTGAGCATTTGTGCCTGCATGGGGATGCTGCAGAGAGCTGTAGGTCTTGGGTTCAAGGAGCCCCAGGGTAATGGACACCCACTCCTTGCTGCCCGTTTGTGTTCCTGGCAAGCGAAGCCAGGAGAGCAGTGGGAGGAACGGGAGGTTGAGAGGCTAACTGACTTGGGTTTGAGTTCCAGGCCCACCTGAATGCTTTGAGGCTCAGTGTCCCTCATGACAAATAGAAAAATAATAGTCATTGGCCAGATAACAATGTCTTGGTCAAGACAGGGCTAAATTTGACAGAGGTCCCATAAGATTAGGGTGGAGCTGAAAAAATCCTGTCACTTAGAGACATGGTAACTGTGGTAATGTCATAGCACAAGGCATGACTCACGTGTTTATGGTGATCCTGGCAGAAACAAACCTACTGCGATGCTGGCCGTGTAACAGTCGGGCACATACACACATATGTGCAGTACGTAATACTTGATAACGATAATAAATGACTATGTTATTCATTTATGTATTTACAATACTATACTTTTTATTATTATTTTGGAGTGTACATCTACTGAAAAAAAGTTAGCTGTAAAAGAGCCTCAGGCAGGTCCTTCAGAAGGTATAACAGCAGAAGGGATTGTTATCCTAGGAGAGGATGGCTCCACGTGTGCTTCTGTCCCTGAAGACCTTCCAGTGGGACAAGATGTGGAGGTGGAAGACAGTGATATTGATGATCCTCACCCCATGTAGGTCTAGGTGTGTTTTTAGTCTTAGGTTTTAGCAAAAAAGTTTACAAAGTAAAAAGTAAAAGCTTAAAAAATAGAAAAAGCTAGTAGAAAAAGGATATAAAGAAAAATATTTTTGTAAAGCTGTAAAATGTGTTTGGGTTTCAAGCTAAATGTTATTATAAAAGAGTCAAAAAGCTTAAAAAAGAAAACTTTAGGCCAGGCGCGGTGGCGCACGCTTATAATCCCAGCACTTTGAGAGGCTGAGGTAGGTGGATCATGAGGTCAGGAGTTCAAGGCCAGCCTGGCCAAGACGGTGAAGCCCTGTCTCTACCAAAAATACAAAAATTAGTTGGGCGTGGTGGTGAGTGCCTGTAATCCCAGCTACTTGGGAGACTGAGGCAGAGAATTGCTTGAACCCAGGAGGCGAGCCGAGATCGCACCACTGCACTCCAGCCTGGGCGACAGAGCAAGACTTCGTCTCAAAAAAAAAAAGTAAAAGAAAGAAAAAGAAAACTTTGTAAAGTAAAAAAGTTACAGTAAACTAGGGTTAATTTATTATTGAAGAAAGAAATTTAAAAAATAAATTTAGGGTAACATAAGTGTCCAGTGTTTATAACATCTGCAATAGCACACAGTCATGCCCTAGGCCTTCACATTCACCCACCACTCACTCGTGAACTCACCCAGAGCAACTTCCAGTCCTGTCAGGTCCATTCATGGCAAGTGCCCTATAAAGGTGTATTGTTAAAAAAGTAATTTTTTAAATATTTTTTTTTCATTTTTAAAAGACACAGTCTTATGTTGCCCAGGTTGGTCTCAAACTCTTGAGTGATCATCTTGCCAGCCTTGACCTCCCAAAGTGCTGGGATTACAGACATGAGCCCCTGCCCTCAGCCCTAAAATGAAATATTTTATACTGTATTTGTACTGTACCTATTTCATGTTTGGATATGTTTAGGTACACAGATAGCTACCATTGTGTTTCAGTTGCCTACAGTATTCAGCGTCGTACCATGCTGCCAAGTTTGTAACCTAGGAGCATAGGCCATACCATATAGCCTAGGTGTGTAGGAGGCTATGCCTTCTAGATGTGTAGAAGTACACTCTACGATGTTTGCACAATGATGAAATCACCTGCAGTTGTGTTTCTCAAAATGTGTCTCTGCCGTTAGGTGACACATGACTGTACTTACCATGGTGTAAGGATTGAGATATGTGTGGACATTGTCAGGAGTGCCATTCTCAAGGTCACATGATAAGTGGGGCTGTTCCCTCTAGGCTGATGGTTCTCAGAATCTACCATCATCAGAATTCCCTAACGAGCTAGTGAGCATGAGTGCTCCTGGGCTCCACCTACAGAGACTGATTCAGCAGGCCTGAGAATGTGCTTTCCTAACAAGCACCCAGGTGATGCTGATGCAGGTGAATTGTAGACCAGGCTTCAAGACGTAACCTTAGGGCAGTCAGGCAGGGTTCTGCAAGCACTAAGTAGTTTCATGACATCTGAAGCCACCTCCATTTACAGTGTTATGTAGAATTTATTCTACTGGTCTATAATTAATTTTTCTTTCATTGTCTCTCTTATTAACATTTATTGAACATTTTCAGTGTACCAAGCATTATATTATACTAAGCCTATTACCAATATTATCTCATTTAATCCTCTCTTTTTCTCATTAAAACTTGCAACTAGCTGCATGGCTTTCTCATTCCATTCATAATAACTTGAGCTCAAACTGTTACCTTTTCAATGAGGACTTATGCTTTTTAAAATCAAACCCTCTCTTCATTCCTCAGCACATCTTAGCCTCCTTTTCTGCTTTTTTTCCCCCTTCAAAAAGTATTAATCACTATTGAATATTCTATATATTGTATTTCTTTCATTTATTATCTGAATACCCTCAAGATTACCTTCCTTCCTCCTTTCCTCTCTCCTTTTCTTCCCTCCTTCCTCCCTCCCACCCTCCCTTCCTTTCTTCTGTGTTGTTTATTGTGATTTCTCTAGTCTCTACAACAGTCACTGACCCATTCTAGGTGTGCTATTAAAATGTATTAAACAAATGAAAGAACCAGCTCAGGAAGTAGATAATTCACTTTGTGGATGAAAAACAGGTTTAAGAAAGATAGGTAATTTGGTCAAGATTACACACCAATAGGTGGACAAGAAAGAACAAAAACTCAGGTATGTATGTCTCCAAAGCCTGTGCTCTCAACCGGGGACCACTTGCCCTCACTCCCATCATGCTCTGGGCTGAAGCTAATTTGGGCAGGTTCCACTGGGAGCCTAGAAGCCTAACAGCCCACATCGCACAGGCTCCGAAGGGCTCGTTCTCTCCTGAGAGAGCAAACTGAGAGTGTAGGGTGCAGGTTGACCCGAGGTGGGGAAGGTGGTCTTCTGAGAACATCACACCTCAGCCAGCCCATCGTTTTGGAACATCTGGCTGCAGCAACAGAGAATTTTACCAACACACCACTCCCTCTTTGCTGAAGAGCTGACTGAACATGTTTTTCTGCTTCACAATTTGAATTTGCCCTCCAAGAAAATCCTTTCTCCAGCCCATAGGCAAGCTCATATATCTTATTTTATAATCCCACTGCTGAAATGTCCCCTGTAAACTGTGGAAGCCCATTTGGTTTTAATGCGCATGTGGCTCAATACATATTTGAGCGAATTAATGAACAAAACTTTTTAAACTAAACTATTTATTTTGAGATAATTGTAGATTTGCATGCAGTTGTAAGAAATAATGCAGAGATATTCCTCGAACCCTTTACCCAGTTTCTCCCAATGATGATATCTTGCATAGCTGTAGTTCAATATCACAATCAGGATATTGACATGGATGCAGTGAAAATACAGAACATTTCCATCTCCACAAGCATCTCTCATGTCACTCTTTTATAGACACACCTAGTTCCCTTCTATCTTCCCTGTCCATAACCTCCTGGCAATCACTCATCTGTTCTCCATTTCTATAATTTTGTCATTTCAAACATGTTATATAAATGGAACCATACAGTATGTACCCTGGTAGGATTGACTTTTCTCACTTAACATAATTCTCTAAAAATTCATCCAAGATGTTGCATGGGCCAGCAGTTCATTTCTTCATGCTGGGTAGTATTACTTCCTGATATCATTATACTAATAGTTTGTTTAACCATTTACCTATTGAAGGACATTTAGATTGTTTCCAATGTTTGGCTATTGAGAATAAAGCAGCTATGAATATTCATGGATAGGTTTTTGTGTGAACGTGACTTTTCATTATTCTGGGATAAATGTGCAGGATTATAATTGCTGGGCCATATCAAAGTTGATGTTTAATTTTTTTTCTAGAACCACCAAACTGTTTTCCAGAGTGGCTGCAGCATTTTGCACTCCCATCGGCAATGTATGAGTGGCCTAGTTTCTCTATATCTTCCTCGGCATTTGGTGTTATCATAAATTTTTATTTTTGTCATTCACATTAGGTGTGTAGCAATATCTCACCGTGGTTTGAATTTGCATTTCCCTAGTGGCGAATGATGCGGAACAACTTTTCATGGGCTTATTTGCCATCCATATTTCCTCCTTGGTGAAATATCTGTTTATGTTGTTTGCCCACTTTCTAATTATACCACTTGCTTTATTGTTATTGAGTTTTCAGAATTTTGCATACATTCTAGATACTAGTCTCTTGTGAGAGATGTGATTTGTAAATATATTCTCTCAGTCTGTAGCTTTTTTTGTTTTGTTTTGTTTTTGTTTCTTCCATTTTCTTACCAGGGATTTTCACAGAGTAAAAGTTTTTAATTCTGGTGAAGTTCAGTTTATCAATTTTTTTCTTTTATGAATTGTTCTTTGACATCTAGTGTATGAACTCTTAGCCCTAGATACTGAAGATTTCCTCCTAATTTTTTTCACAAAACTTTTACATTTAAGTCCATAATACATTTTGTGTCAAGTTTTGTATAAGGTATAAACTTAAATCAAGTTTTATTTTTTTCATTGGTGAATGTCCAATTACTTTAGCACCATTTACTGACAAGACTATCCTTCCTCCATTAAATGGGTGGCACTTTTGTCAAAAAGTTGAGTATATTTATGTGTCTGTTTCTGGGTTCTTTATTCTATTCCATTGATCTGTGTGTCTATCTTTCTGCCAATACTACAATCTTGATTAATGTACGTTTTGATTAATATAAGTTTTGAAATCGAGCTGACTGATTCTTCTTACTTCATTCTTCTTTTTCAAAATTGTTTAACTCTTCTAGTTTCTTTTGCATTTCTGTATAAATTTTAGAATAATCTCATCTATATCTATAAAAAAATCTTGGCAGTGTTTTGGTAGGAACTACTTTAAATCTTTCTTTAATTTGGGAAAATTGACATCTTTACTATGTGGAGGGTTCTAGCCCATGTCCATGTGAGATATACTATGTCTTTGATTTCTTTCATCAGTATTTTGAAGTCCTATATGTATTTTGTTAGATTTATACCTCCTTTGTTTTTTGAGCTACTGTAAATGATAGTGTTTTAAAATTTGTTACCCTGTGTTTATTCATAATACATAGACACACAATTAATTCCTATATGTGGATCTTATATCCTGAAGCCTTGCTGAAGTCACTTATTAGTTTTAGGAATTTTTTTTTTTTGGTAGTTATCTTGAGATCTTCTGTGTAGGAAAATCTGTCTGCATGTAGAGGCAATTTTATTTCTTCCTTTCCAATCTATATGCCTTTGTTTACTTTTCTTGCCTTATTGTCTTGGCTAGAATGTCCAGTACTATATTGGATTAATGATGCATGCAGATGTCCTTGTCTGATTTCAGTCTTGGAGGAGAAGCATTCAGTCTTTCACTATCAGGTATAATTTTGGCTGTAAGTTTTTTTGTAGATGCTGTTTATCAAGTTCTAGAAGTTCTTCTCTATTCCTGTTTTTCTGGGAATCTTTATCATGAATGGGTATTGGATTTTGTCAAATGATTCTCCCGTATCAATTGATAAGATCATGTGACTTTTTTCTTCTTTAACTTATTAATATGGTAGATCTTATTGATTTTCAAATATCAATTGATTTTGCATATCTGAGAATAAAGCCCACTTCATCATGGTGTGTAATTATTTTTATGTATTGCCGAATTTTTTCTGCTAATATTTTGTCAAGAAGTTTTGCATCTAAATTCATAAGGGATGTTGGTCTGTGTTTTTTTTTTTTTCCTTCTCCCTTTTTATACTGCCTTATTGTCTTTATCTGGTTTTGGCACCAGGGTAATAGAAGCTTCATAAAATGAATTGGTAAGTATAACCTCCTCTTCTATTTTCTGGAAGAGGTTATGTAGAATTAATACTAGTTCTTCTTTAAACATTCTCCAATGAAACCACCTGGACCTGGAGATCTCTTTTTTGGGAATTTTTAAATTACAAATTCAATTTCATTAGTAGTTGTAGGGCTATTCAGATTTTCCAATGATCAATTTCATTTTGGGTGAGTCATGAGAAATTGGTTCATGTCCTCTAAGTGTCAATTTTATGTGTGTAGAGTTGTTTGTAGTACAGAAGAGGGAGTCCCTGACTTATGATGGTTTTAATGCAAGACAAGTGAGCCTCAAAGTGGGACTTAGCCCATGAAGGTTCTTGGCTTTGCCCAGGAAATAATTCAAAGGCAAGCCAGAGGTAGAAGAAAACAGCTTTATTGAGGTAGCAGTGTTACTGCACTGATGGTGTTTCAGCTCCGTGACTGCTCCTGCAGAGCAGGGCTACCCGGTAGGCAGAAAGTAGCAGCTCAGGAAAGTCTTGCAGTCATATCTATACCCACTTTTAATTGCATGCAGATTAAGGGGTAGTTTATGAAGAAATTTCTAGGGAAGGGGTAGTAATTTTTGGGTCATTGGACCATTGCCATGGAAAGGGGTGGTAACTCCCGGGTGTTGCCATGGCGATGATAAATTGCCATGGCACACTGGTGGGTATGTCTGATTGGAAAGCTGCTTCTGCCTCAGCCCTGTTTTAGCTAGTTCTCAATCTGGTCTAGTGTCTGAACCCTGCCTCTGGAGTCGAGTCCTGCCTCCTACCTCAGTTCCATAAAAGTTTTGGATGGTGGGCGCTCTAGTTTTGTCTCTCTTTAGTTTTGTCTCTCTTTCTTTCTCTAACGGTGACTTATACCGTCATTAGAATTCTCTAGTCAATTTTCCCAGCAATGTAACAGCACTTTCATATGTGAGGCACTGAGAAAATACTGCAAAGACAGGCAAAGGCATAGCTTGGCCCTCAGGGGGATCATAAACTAACCCAGACAGATGCTTGCTTGCCCAAAATGATCCTGTTCAGATAAAAGAAGATGCAATTTGAAATCTAACCCCTAATTCAAGTTAAAAAAACAACCTCCATGGTTTTATTTATAGCTTATTTCTTGATTCCAACACCTTTCCTGTCCAAGTAAGAACCAGTCCTCCCTCACGTGTGAAGGGGTAACAAATGAGTCTGACTCACCACCTAGCTCTTTACGGGGTAAACACAATAAAAGTATGTTAAGCCAACTTTGATTCAATAATATAAGCAAATTTTCTTTTACTGTGGTAAATTATACATAATATAAAATTTACCTTTTAAGTATTTTTAAGTGTACAGTTTTGTGACGTTAGTATACTCTCATTGTTGTGCAACCATCCCCACTATCCATCTCCAGCAGTCTGTTATTATCCCTGTATCCGTTAAACATGAACTCCCCATGTCTGTCTCCCCCAGCCTCCCGGTTTAAACTTCATTTTGATGGTAAGGGTTAAAGGACATGTAGCCCTTGGAAGGCATATGAAGCACATACTCCAACTCTTTCTTTCTTTTTTTCAATAATCCTTTATATCAGACCCAACACTGTGTGTATTAGATAGGTTTCCATACCTATTTTACAGATAGGAAACTAAGGCCTAGTAAGCTAATGTCACCCCCTTTAACTCAACATAATTCTTGCTTGGCCTTTCCTTCTTGCCTAGGTGAATTATCTGCCCACCAAGAGTCAAATGACATTTCATGGCCTCTGTTGCTGGCTCATGTACTGCCCTGGGGTTTCTGGAATCCCAGCCATGTGCAGGTGACTTGTAGATGATTGTATTTGTATTAGTCCATTTTCACACCGCTATAAAGATACTACCTGAAACTGGGTAATTTATAAACAAAAGAGGGTTAACTAACTCGCAGTTCTGCATGGCTGGGGAGGCCTCAGGAAACTTGCAATCATGGTGGAAGGAGAAGGGGAAGCAGATCTGGTCTTCACAAAACGGCGGGAGAGAGAGAGCTCAGGGGAAACTGCCCACTTTTAAACCATCCAATCTCAAGAGAACTCCCTCACATATCATGAGAACAGCATGGGGGAAACCACCCCCAGGATCAATCACCTCTCACCAGTTCCTTCCCTGGAGGTCTGTCCCTCCCGATTTGAGATGAGATTTGGGTGGGGACACAGAGCCAAACTATATCAGTACTGATGGTACTGCTGTCATTGATGCTTGGTTCCAGTTACATCAACAAGGAACCTGGGGCTCCACCTACAGGTATTTAACTGTAAGAGAATGAGATCTCTGGTTTTATTTATTTATTTATTTATTTATTTTGAGATGGAGTCTCGCTCTGTCGCCGAGGCTGGAGTGCCCTGGGGCAATCTCTGCTCACCGCAAGCTCCGCCTCCTGGGTTCACGCCATTCTCCTGCCTCAGCCTCCTGAGTAGCTGGGACTACAGGTGCCTGCCACCACACCGGCTAATTTTTTTTTTTTTTTGAATGTTTAGTGGAGACGGGGTTTCATGATGTTAGCCAGGATGGTCTTGATCTCCTGACCTCGTGATCCGCCCGCCTCGGCCTCTCAAAGTGCTGGGATTACAGGTGTGAGCCACCGTGTCCGGCCTCCAGATCTCTGGTTTTAAGGGGTTCTTAGCCTAGATCCCAGGCTTGACTCTACCTCTCAACCACTGTTCAACTTTGAGCAGATTACATGGTCTCTCTAAATCTCAGCTTCCTCATTGTAAAGGAGCTTCAGTTTTTCCATGGTACAACAGGGATAATAACAAATTTGATGTTCCCACTTAGACATCTGATAGGCATCTCAAACTCAACAGAATGAAATGGAACTTTTGATTTTTTCCTCCTGAATTGGTGTCTTCTGCAGTCTTCTTAAGACTAATTAATGGATCTGACAGATGACATGACAGAAACCCAGGAGTCCTCCATTCCTTTTTTTTCCCTTAATCATCAGAAACTCCTATTTATTATGCCTGAGTTACAATTTTGTTATGTACATCAATTTCTCCTCAATTTCACACCCATTACCCTGCTTCACCTCCAAAAAGGACTATGAAAATTGCCTCTCAACTGGTCTACCTGGTGCTTCTCTATCTTTAACAATAAGAATGAGGATAAAAATAAGAATGTTTTTACAGTGCTTTGTCTGCCAGCCACTGTTCTAAGTGTATTACATATATTAATTTATTTAATCCATGCACCAGTCATAGGCAAATCCCCTACTTAAAATTAATCCATGGCTTCCCATTGTTTTAAGAATAAAATTCAAGCTCTCTATCTTGCTCTGCAAGATTCTGAATGATCTCACTTCTCCCTCCAATCTCCCCTCCCGTCTTCACCTTCACTCTTCAGAGGCTGACTACACTGTCTTCCTTTTTATTTCTCAAATGTTTTCTCAAGTCTTTGCAGTTCCTGTTTTTTCTATTTTGTCTCCCAACTCTTTGCATGGCTAGGCTATTCCCATGCTTGAAGTCTTAGCTTATAAAATACCTCCTTGGAGAGGCCTTCCCAATCTTGTTTATCCTGTTCATGGGCCAAGAATTCTTGATCACATCATCCAGGTTATGATGTGATGTGAGCAATGTCTATCCCAGTTTGTACTGATCTTGTTAGTTTATTTGTGTATATATTTTTTATTACCCCGTTAGGCTGAAAGCTCTATGAGGACAGAGACTTCATCTGTTTTATTCCCTGTTCTTTTCAGCACCAAGGAGAATGCCTGGGTCCCAAGGGACTCAGTGGCTGTGGCTAGAATGAATCAGTGAAAGAATGAATCACATACGACAGAAGGCCTTTTACTTCATAAGGGTGTTGGAAGATTAAAATGCATGGGATAGCCTATTGGTTGTACTTTATGAATCAGTCCCCAGCTCAGATGTTTGAAAGCAATAATTATTTTCTTTTCTGTTATTTATCATTTCCTATAGCAGTTTTAAGTAGAAAGTTTCTTTTTCTTAGACAAGCAGACACAATAACCACAGTCTTCCTCTTTCAGACTCCTCCCAGATGTGTGCCAAGCTCAGGAATACCTTGTAATGCCAAAATTACATGAGGCAGGACGATCCAAGTTACTGCTAAGAACCAAGAGCCATGTCTACACAGCTCCGGGTGTAGCTCTTTTTTTCTTTTCTTTTTCTTTTTTTGAGACAGGGTCTCACTCTGTCACCTAGGCTGGAGTGCAGTGGCACAGTCGTGGCTCACTGCAGCCTCGATCTCCTGGGCTCAAGTGATCCTCCCATCTCAGCCTCCTGAATAGCTGGGACTACAAGTGTGTGCCATCATGTCTGGCTAATTTTTAAATGTTTTGTAGAGACGAAATCTCATTATGTTGCCCAGGCTGGTCTTGAACTCCTGAGGTCAAGCAATCCTTTTGCCTTGGGCTCCCAAAGTGCTGAGATTTGAGTGTAACTCATTAAAGAATTCAGGACCCACTCAGGTAGGGGACCTTCAGAGACTCCCGGCGTCTGCTCTGTCTGGATGGACATGCAGCTGCTCCTCTTGGATCCTGCCCCTTCCTCTGTGGCATTGCCAGGAGAGGCCCACTGGTCTTACTTTTCCCAGTGCTCTGCTAAGCTAGGGAACACTTAGGGGAGGGGAGACCAAAGGAGGAGTTGTGCTGCACCCCCTACTTCTGGCAAAGACCCCATTCCTGCTCTGGAATCCCCTAGGGTCTTGCGGCTTAGATTCCTGGGAGATGATTGTCAGGGAGATTTTCAGGCCGCCTCCATTTATCCTCCCTTTGGTCAACGATTACAGAAAGGAAAGGAAAAACACAAGAGGAAAACCATATAATGTTATATCATTAAAAATATCTAGCCAACACTCACAGAACACCAGTTACAGTGACCACTTAATAGATATTAATTCCTACTTTTGTCACATTCCTCCCTCCCTTAAAGGTGTCACAAATGATCTGTGGAGTGAAACTCCATTGGGTCATTAAGGCTGACCGTGGTGAAACAACCACTTCTCTCATCAACTGACCTGTTTCCACAGGACTCACACTGTGGTGTAGCACGTAAAGTTCTTTCTCCTGTTAGAAAGTGTCCAAACAGGCATCCGGGTGACTTAACCGAACTCCACTTTTGCGTGGAGTTTGGATAAGTCCTCCTTTTTCTCTACTTCTCAGAATGGTGCTATTGGGTTTGAGACATTCATATGCACAAAGTGGGGGTGACCTGCTTCAGAAATCCCCGGGCCTGGGTTTATCCACATTACCAAGCTTCATTTCCCATCCTGTGTTCTCTGGTTTCCAGATGCCTTTGTTCAGGGCTGTGCATGAAGCAGATCCTCTCCAAGGACTGTTGAGAAAAGCCAAGGCCAAGGGCAATGTCCCCGTGGAGTGCCTGGAGAAAGAATTCAGGGACAATCTCCATTCTCTGTAACTCTCTTCACTGTGCTCCTGCTTTACTATATATTTAGTATCTCACTGTGGGTTTTTTTTTTTTTTAAATAGACTTTGTTTTAGAGCAGTTTTAGGTTCACAGTGAAATAGAACAGAAGGTATAGAGATTTGCCGTATATCCCCTGCCTCCACACATGCACAGCTGATGCCATTATCAACAGCCCCACCAACATGGTCCATTTGTTACATTTGATGAACCTACATCAGTACATTATCATCACCCACAGTCCTTAGTTTACGTTAGGGTTTACTGTTGGTGTTGTACATTCTATAGACTTGGACAAGTGTGTAGTGGTGTGTTGTACATTCTATAGACTTGGACAAGTGTGTAGTGGTGTGTTGTATATTCTATAGATGTGGACAAGTGTGTAGTGGTGTGTTGTACATTCTGTAGACGTGGACAAGTGTGTAGTGGTTTGTATCCAGCACTGTAGTATACAGAGTGCTCTCACTGCCCTAAACTTCCTCTGTGCTCCACCTATTCATCCCTTCTTCTCCCCACTGATCTTTTTCGTCTTACCTTTTCCAGAATGTCGTAGAATTGGAATCATGTGATATGTAGCTTTTGCACATCAGCTTCTTTTATTTAATACTATGCATTACAGGGTCTTCCATGTCTTTTGTGGCTTCATAGCTCATTTCTTTTTAGAGCTGAATAATATTCTATTGTCTAGATATACCACAGTTTACGTATTCACCTACTGAAGGTCATCTGGTTACCTTCAAATTTTGGCAATTGTGAACAAAGCTCCTGTAAACACCTATGTGCAGGTTTTTTGTGTGTGAACATAGTTTTGAACTCTTTTGGGTAAATACCAAGGAGTGCATTGCTGGATCAAATGGCAGACTCACTCAGTTTTGTTTTTAACTTCCCATTATGGAGAATTTTGAACATATGCAAGAGTAGTCAGAATAATCAAATGAACACCTCTAGACCCATCAGTGACAACCAACAATCATCAATCCATGGCCAATCCTATCCCATCCACACACCCATTCATCCCCCCAACCAAATTATTTTGATGCAAATCCCAGACATTGTTTCGTTTATTTGGTAAATATCCCAGTACACATTTTTAAATGATAAGGACCTTTTACCGTGCCATTACCACAAAACCATGATCATATCTGAAGTAAATAAATAAAATATTCACCTTTAATCTCATCAATTAGGCAGTGTTCAAATTCCAGTTATCTCATGCTTATCATACATACTTTTATAGCTTTATGTTTGAATCTATTCCAGTAAGATCCACACATTGTTATTGTTTGATGTATCTTAAAAGTATTTCTAGGTTTCCTCTTTTGTCTTTTTTTTCTGGATTTTTTTTTTCTTTTAGAAATGGAATTGTCTCTTTGAGTTTCCCACAGCCTGCACTTTGCTGATTGTTTCTCTGTAGTGTGGGTTTTTTGTTTTGTTTTCTTTTTTGAGACAGAGTCTCACTCTGTCGTCCAGGTTGGAGTGCAGTGATGCAATCTCGGCTGACTGCAACCTCTGCCTCCTGGGTTCAAGTGATTCTCCAGTCTCCTGAGTAGCTGGGGTTACAGGTGCCCACCACCACGCCTGGCTAATTTTTGTATTTTTAGTAGAGACAGTGTTTCGCCATATTGGCCATGCTGCTCTCGAACTCCTGACCTCAGATGATTTGCCCACCTCGGCCTCCCAAAGTGCTGGAATTACAGGTGTGAGCCACTGTGCCCAGCCATTTTTACATGTTCTTCCAGTTTCTGCATTTCCTGTGAATCACAGTCTTGTTAAAATTCAAGTTCTATTATTTTGGCAAGAGGATGTCAGAAAGTGTCCTGTTCTCAAACCTGGGTAGGGTCTTGTAGAATAGTTCTGTCCAATAGAACTTCATGTAATGATAGAAACAGTCTATATTTGTGTTGTAGAGTTATGGTAGTCACAAGCTCTGTGTTGCTATTAAGCACTTGAAAAGTGGCTAGTGCAACCAAGGAATTACATTTTAAATTGTATTTAGTTAAATCTAAAGAGCTACATATGGCTGGTGGCTACCATATTGAACAGCACAGCTCTAGAGTTTGTGAAGTCGTTGTTAGTGAGCAAAGTGTGGCCTGTGGGGCTGTTGTTATGGGCTAGTGATGAACCTTCTTTAAAAAACAAGCAAGCCAGCAACTGCCCCCTCCACATGATGCAGTCAACACAGTTGCATCCTTTAATATCTGAAAGGGCCAAAGCTGAGCTCCAGCACCCATCTTTTCCTTTTGGACTGAGATGAGAACTCAGTCCTCTGTGCATCTCTTATATGCTGGGACCTGGGTACTGGCTGCTGCCTCTTCATCTATGGATGTCCTCAATGGCCCTAGCCCCCAAGCATCCTCAAGAAAACGTACAATTTTCATGCATAATTCTTGTAGCTATCTTCTGTAGAAGACCCTTTTGAGTATATTTGGTTGTAGTTTTTCAAATGAGTATCAGTTGTCTTGAGAAGGATCTTTACTACGGAGTAAGTAAAGAAAGGCAGGATATTATCTGACTAAAGACGCCACCCAAGAAAAACCAGTAGTACAATGGGATTTGGCTGCTCCTGGGCTGACACCGGCCTTCCTTTCAGGTGACTTTGATCCTGTGAAACACATTGAGGTAGTCATTAGTGCTACACTAGTACCCAATTCTTCTTTTCTTCAAGACACACAAAAGGTTGTTTCCTGCCCCCCTCTGTGGTGGAGCAGAGCCATCTGACCTGATCTGGCCAATAAGCTGTGACAAGTGTTTCAAGCTAGAACAGTTCATCTTCTTTTTTTCTCCAGAAATGAAACTTCCTCAGCTAGGGTTCTTGAGTGAAGGTAGTAGAAAGAAGAATGTGTTCCAAGTGAAGGTCATGTAACACAAGAAATAAACCTTTGCTGTTTTCAGCTACTGTCATTTTAGGAGTGCCTGTTCCCTCGGCTGAACATAACGTGTTCTAGTGAGTGCACCTCTTTTAAGCCTAGCAAGAGGATGACTCAATGTAGTGTGAAGGAATGGCATAAAGAGATTACGGTCCATTTAGAAAAAAAAAAAAGGAGGAACTTATTAAAGTTGGTAACTAGGTTTCCTGAAGATTGGGTCTCTGCAGTTGGATCTGCTCTTCTCTCTATAGGACTTCATTGGACCTCCAGAATCTTCTTCATGGATATTCATTGCATAAGATAAAGATTCAGTGCGTTAGCGCTGAGATTCTAATTCTGCATTAGAACTGAGAGTTAATGTAAGGTGGTGTTAAAATGAGTGTTATATGTACAAGCATTTATTTTTTGATTGTTGGTTAATGTTTGCTCCCTAAACTAGACTCTAAAATCCATCATAGCAAAGACTGAATCAGTTTATCACTGTGTCCCTAAATAACTATGAACGAATGAGTGAATATATGTAGATATGTATCACTGAGCATTTCTTGAGTGTTTCAGTGGGTGTGGAGCAGCTGTCTCTGTCAAAAGGCACAGGATGTGGTGGGGTGTGGGGTGAGAAGGTTTGTGGTGTGGTCCACGATCCAGAGCCAGCAGATTTCCTGACTCAGAGCTCAGAAGAGAGAAACCTGCACACTTGAAATGTAACAGGAGAAATGCTTATTAAGTACACTACTGTGAACTCATATGCAATAGCATATTTCAGAGACATGAAAAATAATAAATATGCATTATACAGATGCTCCTTGATTTATGATGGAACTGCGTCCTGATAAGCCCATCACAGGTTGAAGATACCATTAAGTAGAAAATACATGTAATACACCTAACCTACCAAGCATCATAGCTTAGCATACCCTCCCTTAAACATGCTCAGAGCACTTACCTTACCCTACAATTGGGCAAATTATCTGGCAACACGGCACACTGTAGGGTGTGGGTTGCTTATCCTCATGATCACAGGGCTGGCTGTGAGCTGCAGCTCGCTGTCACTTCCCAGCATCCCAAGAGTACTGTACTATTTATCGACATCCTGGGGAAATACCAAACTCAAAATTTGAAGTATGATTTCTACTGAATGCATTTTGCTTTCATACCACTGTAAAGTAGACAAATCATAAGTCAAACCATCATAGATTGGGGACCATCTAAAAATCAGTGCAGCTGCCTGTCTTGTTTCAGCTTTGGTCTATGTAGAATATATGTACATTTGTCTTCATTTATAAAGATGCCAATGCTAATTTGCCAGTTGTCCCAGTGCACAGCATGAGAGGTGATTACTTTTATTTTTTTCTTTTTTTTGAGATGGAGTCTTGCTCTGTTGCCCAGGCTGAAGTGCAGTGGTGCCATTTCGGCTCACTGTAACCTCTGCCTCCCAGGTTCAAGTGATTCTCGTGCCTCAGCCTCCCAAGTAGCTGGGACTATAGGCATGCACCACTATGCCCAGCTAATTTTTGTATTTTTAGCAGAGACAAAGTTTCGCTATGTTGGCCAGGCTGAGGTGATTACTTTTAAAACATTGTAAATGGCTTCTAAAGTATTGATAGTTATTCATCATGCAGTACTTATATACATTTATACATATATATATATTAAAAAATAATTGCTTTTCAGTCCAACATTGCGATTAGTTTTTAATCAATTTCAAAGTCTGGTTTCGTGACTCATTTGTAGCATCAGTTATCTTAGGGGTCAAGGGTGGGCTGGCTGGCCCTTTAACATCATCTGTGACTGTTTTCAAGCCATACTGGGTGCAAAATTGACAGGTAAGTAACTGAGAAATATGGATGATCCTGCAAATAATTTTAATTTTAAATTTCTCAGATGGTAGAATTTGGATAACTGTTTGCGTAATTCTTACTATATCTTTAGAGATAGAAAAGATATGTGCGGATTGATTTCTTCCTTCATGGGAAAACAGTTAAGGAGACAAGGCTAAGAGAGGTAGAATGCTTTTCTATCATCTTGTATAATTCAATATCATACACCATATAATGTGATAAAGAACTGTAGATGCCATAGAAATATACAGAAAAAAGAGGTGATTCAGCTGAATTAATCAGAGAAGTCTCACGTGGACCACGCAGCTTGAGTTGGATATGGTACCCCGAAGATAAAGGGGAGGGAAACCAGACAGGTAAGATTGTGTGCGTGAAATGTGGGAAGGAATGCATACAGCCTGTGTCCCATTACGATTGAGGCTATGTGGCTGCGAGTCCTCAGAAATATGATGGGGGGGGAAGATAGGGGCGAATACCAAGAGCCTAGAAAATGGCTGTTGTATGGCTTTGAAATTACTTCATACACTTCCATAGTTTGCTATGTGATTGACATGTGTTTTACTATGATAAGATCTTGCCCTGCCCCTTGGGAATGTGATGGTTCCACTTTATCAGACTCCGTATGTGAGCTACTGATCTCAACCACTGGACTCCATCATACATATAAACCTAGGAGTTTGACAGAGACTTTGGGAGCTTAGATTGTGGCAGGGTGCACTCTGTCAGTTGCCTCTTTAAAATCTGAGAGCTCAGGCTACGGCGGGGCCACACCCTGTTGGCTTTGGAGCTGATCTCTGGAGCCTCACCAGCCTACACTAGCACCTCTCTCTAGCGCTGAGCGTTCTTGCATCTCATTATAGATCTTCACTGTGTTGATTTAGCCTTCTCTTCCAAGAACCTCTTGTATAAAGCTACATCTCAAACTTTAATTAGACTTACACTCTACCAAGGCTTGCATCTATCGTCATTGAGCAACCAGACTTTAATAATTGGACTCTTAACAAAATTGGAACTAAATGGTTACTGTACCACATGAATAGTACACAATAACGTACACTGCACACTATATATACAGTACAGTATGCAACGTATACCGTGTACAAAATAATGGTACACAATAAAGTCTATTGAGTATATTTTCAATGAGATTTGTCCTTGTTACTCCCCTCTTAAACTTTATGAATGAAAGTAAAACTTTGTCTTTGTATGGCAAACCATGTGATTCGTGAAATTATTCTCTGATCATCCGTTTATTTTAACTGTGCAAAAAAAAATCACCCCTAAGAGACTTGTCAGAGGCAATGGAGAGCTTTGAGAGAAAATGTATCCATTGAGAAGCTTTGAGCTACAAGTAATAGAAAATTTGACTCAACTGGCTTTAAGAAAAATAAAACATATCATTACTTCACCCAGAAGTCTGAATGTGGGGCCTGGGGCTGGCTTTTTTTCCTTCATCATTCTCTGCTGGTTGGCTTGTTCTGAGCCTGGCTCTCCTCCCTGTCACAGGATGGCTGCTGCGATTCCAGAAATCACATCCAAACACAACAAAGTCCAGATGACAAGACAGGGCACTCCACCCTAGGTGGCATTAAAGAAAGAAAAAAAGCTTTAATCAAAGAAGCAAACCTTTCACCAACTCGCCCAGCAGACTTTTCTTCCTATCCATCACCAGAGTTATACCACATGTGTATGCCTAAAGCAATTGCTGGCAGAGGAATGGGATCCTATGGGAGTACAGCTGGAACCACCTCCCTTGAAACCCAATGTCAGACAGAAGAAAGTAGGTCCCTGAATACATTTGTATTCTCTTAGGAGAAAGGAAGGGGAATTGACTATTGGCAAGATAGCTCAGGTTTTATATGGCTCACTGCTCGTGTACTTTAGGGTCCTCTTTAAGAAAAGGCATACAAACCTATAAATACAAAATAGGAATGAAAAAAGAGTATTTTCATAGAAGAGTATTTTCATAGATTGAGAAAGGAAACCACAACAAATTACAAAACAAAAAAATGGTAAAATGTGCTGCAAAATCTAAAAATGTAAAATGACTTTTTAAGTAATTGTCTGGGTTATTCCTATGACTTTTTTCCTGCTTTTTGTTTGAGGCAGGAGCTGTATAGTCTTTAAAAGTCTCTTCACATGACAATGATTTTGCATATTATCTTTTATAATCATGATAGAGATATAATTCAGTTTTTTCTCAACTTGGTAAATCAAATAATTTTTAAAATTGATGGTTTAAAAATGTTCCTTTCAGCCTGATGCCTTGCTGTGGGTAATGTGAGATAAAGATTTAGGGTTGCTGCTAAAGTCGAACAAGCCTCCATCCAGCTTCTTTCATACATGAGTTGTAAGAGTTCTCAGATTTCGAGCTGTCTTATGTGTTGACTAATCTCAAATACTCTTTTCATTCATTACACTCATCAAACATTTTATCGTCAATGTCTTCATTGTAATGTGTATTATGAGGTTTGGGTTAAACTTGTTGATATTGGTATTTTGTGCCAAATCAGCAAGAAATTAAAATTGTTTCCAATGTGTCCACATGATTCAAATTATCAAACAATCAAAGAGCCTATTTATCACTTGTATTCAAAATCTGTCCTTTCTTCCTAATGTATTACTGTTTTTCAAAAATTTATTTATTATTATGTAGAGTTGGTTTAAGTGTAGGAATACATGTGAGTTTTCAGGGTTTTTTTAGGAGATACAGTTTAATTTTATTTATTTTTAACTTTTATTTATTTTTGACCCATACTTGTCCATATGTATAGGGTATATAGTGATGTTTCAATACAGACACTGCATAGTGATCAGAACAGGCTAATTAGCATATCCATCACCTCAAACATTTATAATTTCTTTGCATTACTGCTTTTTATTCCCCAAAATGTTCTGAGTATAATCAAAACAGTTTCCAAACCTCACTATTTGCTTTCAACCAATGCGGGTGCCTTTAAGTAAACCACACAAACATGTTCCACTGAACCCGAACTGAATGTATCACCAACTCCACTTCCCCTTATCAGCATATCGTAAAAGACCCGCAGACACCCCACCGCCACTCAACACGAGGGAAACGGGTGAAAAATGACAGGGGTCACAACCACGGTGGTTAAAATATCTTACACAAATATGTAACCTTGTCAGTGAAATGCTTGCCTCTTCCTGGGCCTTGGAAAAGAGCCCAGGCAAGTGAGTGCACTTGGAGCTCCAACCTCAGGAGCTTCATCCTGATCTCCCTCTGGCAAGGGTGTCTGGAATCAGGGATGGCAGGAACCAAGCCGCGTCTGCGATCCAGGAGGACCTGGACGGGGAGAGGCAGCAGGGGTGGAATGGATGTGGGAGGTAGGAGGCCCAGGAGGCAAGCATCTCAATACCTGGTGAGTGAGTGGATGTGGCAGATGAGAGAGTGACTCAATCAAGCACAAGTCTCAGTGTTCCAGGCTGGATCGGCAGGAAGATGGGGCATTACCGATGGGGGCAAAGAGGCTGGAAGGGTGGGATTTTTATATTCCATTACAAGGCAGAGCACGGCTTAATGAAGTGTGTCAGGAGGGGATGAGAACTGAAGCTGGCTGAGCCCTCCAAGGATTTCAGAAGGTGATTTGGTGCTACAAGAAGTGCCTTATTCAGGGCTATTCCTTAGTGCATGGGAAAGCTAAAAAGAAACGCAGTTTTTCTGACACACTGTTCTTGTCTTTACCCCAGGCTGCCTCCCAAATACAACCTTTACCCCACACTAAGCATTCCAAACTGGAGGAAGGTCTCAATTCTTGCTTAAGGAGAGCCTTCCTGGGCGGTTGCTCCAGCAAGTCTTGGTGGGTGGTTCCTGTTATTGATGATTTTATCAGTTGTAGGAAATCTGTGCTGGGTGCTAAGAACATCCATAAAACAGGGGAGGTATGGGGGGGAAACCTATTGTATTAAGTCCTTTTCTTTCACTTCAGTTCTCCCCCACCCTAAGGCCTCCCACAGACATCTGGGATCCAGTGCCAAAATACGCATTCTAGAGCCTTCAAGCAAAACTAGGTCTTCTGCCAGCAAGAACACTGAGTCAAAGCTTTCTGTACCCCACCCCATCTAAAAACCCTTTATCAAACTTTCACCACACTAAAATGGAAGCATTTCAGTCTCTGAAGCTGGTCAATGTGACTGTGACTGCTGCATCTTGAAGGGGATATTCATTCATTCAACAAATGCATTTTAATTTCTGCTATGTGATCAACACCACGCTAGACACAAGAGACACAGCAGTGAGCGTGTGTAGTCACGGTCCCTGCCATCTGGGAGACTTCTCAAATAAATCACAAACAAATGTAAAATTGCAACAATGACACGAAGGAGAGGGACATACTTGGCTGATATGTATTCTGCCATCCTTCCCTTTCCTCCCCTCTGTACACACCATGCCTTTCTGCCCCTGAAGAGGTGAAGTCTTTCCCTTCCCTTGAATCAGGGTTGGCCTTGGGAATTGCTTTGAACAGTATACTGGAGGGACACTGAGACTTCTGAGCCAAAGCCTTAAGAGAATGGGTAGATCTACTTCTACCCAAGGAAACCATTGGCCATATAAAAAGCCCAACTATCCAGAGACGACTGTGGTGTGAAGAAACCAAGCTGGTCTGAGCGAGAGGCTACATGGAGACAGCAATGCCCAGCCATGTCTCTGCTCTTTAGCCACCCGAGCTGAGACACCAGGCACGTGATTGGAGAAGCCATCTTGGACATTCCTGCCCTAGTAAACACACAGGGAGCAGGAAGACCACCCACTTGAAGCAAGTCTGGACTGAAAAATTGTGAGAAAGAATAAATTGTTGTTTAAAGTGATGGAGTTTGGGGGAGGGGTGTTATACAGCTGTAGAGTTGCTGCCATGGGCTCCCAGAGCACCCACTCCCCTGTGTCCTGGACCCTTCACACCATGTCTCCAGTACCCCTGGGACTGCTCGCCATACCTGTGTGTTAGTACTAAGTGGTTAATTCCTGGTCCAGAAGGAAGCCTCCATGATCTTGTCCCAGCATCCATTCTAATGGGGCCTAGGTTCTGGTTGGTCGATATCTGCACAGTACCAGTCAAGATTTTGAGTAGCAACCTTGGTTACAGGGTGCTCTCTGGTCTTATACTGATGGTGTTTGACCTCTTTAAAGAGTCCAGTAAAGGAGTCCGTGAGGAAGCGGCACTGAGCTGAGATCTTAAGTGTGTAAAGGTGGGAATTTGGTGGTGAGGGAGAGGAAAGCATGACTTCAGAGGGGTCATGTAGGAGGGCTCTATGGTAGGACAGAAGATGGTGGAAAGAGGAACTGTCTGGACCTTGTAATGCAGGGCACGGTGGATTAGATTAGACAGCACCCTTCCGTAGGCTGGCCAAAGACCTAGGAGAGTCTGACCAAGACTGATGCATGCTGGAAGGTGACTGGCCAGCCCAATCAGGTCCTGTCTTTCAAAGAGTTCAAATCAAGATGCACCAAGAGAGCCAGTTGGCCAAGAGCAGAAGTACAGCTGAGTCACCGTAATGGAGGCTGGGGCTGGGGCACAGGACACCTTTCCTCAGTTGAGGACTGACCTCCATTGTTGCTGAGAAGCAGAGGTCGCAACCCATAGGCTGGTTGGTTGGGGTGGCCAATGTGATCCTTTTTTTGGGCCATCCACATAGGGTTGCCGGAACAATATTTTATTATTAAATTAGTTGCCAGCATTGAAATATCAAAGGTTTTCAAATATGAATATCTCAAATGTGGGAAATTTTAGAATATTTCTGCCACATCCCTAATTGCAGCAATAGCTAGAGGTGAGTAGGAGCTACTCACTTTAGATGGAGCATGTATAGTGCACACCAGTGTATTACATGTCCACTGCTCCCTGGGGTGGCTCCAACACTTGAGATGAGTGTGAGTCATCATGCATCATCCCACACAGGCCCTGCTGCACACATTCACACTGCCTACCCAGCCTCTGCAATCATTGGACAGTGTGATCTCTTTTGTTGGGACACTGAGGCTGCTGTTGTAAACCAAAGACCTTAATATCCTCCTGGTTGTCTGTGAGGCGGGGTTGCTAGATTTAGCAAACACAAAATACTGAAACAGAACAACCACCTCCAAGAACAAAATAAAATGGAATGTCCAGGTAAACTTACATTTCAGACAAACAACAAATGATTTTTCAGTGTAAGTATGTCTTCAATACTGACATTTTCTCTGGCCTCTTCGTGAAGCAAAGCAGCATTGGTGCTGAGATGGTATCCTGGCTTTGTATTCCTGGTACATAGAACCAGGTACATTCCCTACCCATGGCTGCCCATTCTACACCTCCATTGGCTGAGGTCACCTTGAGAGAGGCTCTGCTTCTTGCACCTGATGCTCCACAAAGCCCAGGTGTGGATGAGTAGCCCATCAGAATAGATTGGCTCAGAGGAATGATGACAGACAAGGTTGGAAGGTCATTTGGGGACAGACTGCAGAGGGTCCTGATGCCAGGATCAAGATTGAAGGCGATCCCATGGCAGTGGCATGTCAAGACAATGCAACTGACATTGTTTTGAGAAACAGGAAGATAGCATTCCTGGGGGCAGGGAGCTCCAAAGAAGGTTGTGGGGATACTGAGGTTGGAAGTAGTGAGGGTCTCCATTGGAAGGTGGAGGCTGGAATGGAGAAGAGTTGACATAGGCAACCAGTGTTGTAGGAAGAATCAAGGGGCTTTGGTGACAACTTGAATGAGTTGGTGACACTTCTATGGTTATCGAATTGGGGCAGCACCACTGCCCTGAGCTATATTTCCCAGGAAGTTGGGAGGGGAGCTGCCCTGAAGAGAAAAGGAACAATGCCTTTTTCAATGTGTTGACCTGGAGGTGCAGTCAAATAGAAAAATCCAGTAAGAGGTTGAAAATTCTGGAAAGTTACAAAAGGAGTTAGGATTTACTGTGTGCTTACTACATATTTCTTGTTCTAAGAACTTTATATATATTAATTTGTGAAATCATTACTAAAACTTTCTGAGAGATATACTATTTTTATTCCCACTGCATAGATTACGAAACTGAGTAACAGTGTGGTACCTGGCCTGAAGTCACACAGCTACAGCTGGTAATGTTCCACACTAGCTGTCCCGTAATGACTGTGCCTCACTTCCTCACAATTTAAACCCAAGGATTCGCTCCTCCACTTTCCTTTTAGCTGATCAATTCAATCTACAGCTAAGAAGAAAAAGTTTTGTCAGTATCATATTAGTTAAAATTTTATAATAAAACATGGACAATAAGGTCCAACATCCAAAATCAAATTAGATTTATACATAAAAAAGAATCAAAATGGGTATGTGGCCACGTGGGACATTTATTTTGTGGGTTCTAATTAGGATGCTTTGATTTTACATCACCATCTCTGTGTTTGGTAAGGCCATAGGTGGAGATCAGTAGTGAGATGAACCAACAATAATAATATTATGCCTTTGAATAACTTTTTAAATATGATATTAAAATTATTAGCCACAATATATTAATTAATGAATTCTAGCCTTAATTTAATGCTATATATCTAATTGTAATTAAATTCTACTTTAATATATCATATTCAATTATAAAATTCCAATCCATGGCAATTTTCCTATATGGGTGGCTGAAAGTAAACAGCTTGCAAGTAATACAGTTTATCTTTAAGAAATGTTTATTTTTTTCTGTGTAAAATGCTAATGCATTTTCATAAATCAATTTATTTGTCATACATTCTTGCTGGGTTGAAAATTGTTATTTTGTCTTTTTGGAGAGAATTGTTGGATCTAAGTTCTTAGACTAATAGCTGCCATTGCTCCCTTGTTTTGGAAACATTTTGAAAGAGACCATTGCATTCCTGAAGTCGGAATGTGGTTAATTCAGCTTTCATACGCACAAGTTCTATTGGAAGAGAGAAACTTGAGGGAGGGGAAATTGCATCCCTGGAGATGTAAAGGGCTCATCACCAGTAGAGGAGATTTAGGGCACAGGTGCACAAGACAACTGTTGCCTCTTCCCGCTGAGTCAGCAACTGCGCTTCCAACTTCACAAGCAGCAGGGAGAAATCTGGGGAAGAAAAACATCTTCACTCTGGTGCATGTTTTGGCCTGTTGCTGGCTCTGCTACAGGTCATTTGGGGTGTGATAGCAGCCTGGCTCTTTTTAACACCCTGTTTTTTTCCTGGTAATAGAGCAATAAAGAAACTTGGAAAAAGTGATAGCCTGGAGAGTGAAATTCAGGAACACCATTGAGCCATGGGGAGTTCCCAGATCTCCCCAATAATTTACTGCTGACACTCCTAGTCTGACTCTGAGGAATCTCATTTGTGTGATTATGGATGGCAGGGCTGGGGTGCTTTGGGGTGAACTGAAGACAAAGTCTCTCAGTGCTCTGTGAGATGCCAGTGGGCTCAGGGTGCTGGGTTGTTGAACCATTGAAGGGTAATTGACACGTGCATTTCACAGGCAAATTGGCAAAGATTTTGTGAGCGTGTGCAAATCAGATAAATAGGCTTGAAGTAGATGAATTATGATCAATTCCTATAACTGAGCCTAGCCTGAGAGCTGCAAGAATAAGAATCTCATGGAGAAATCCCAACAGGTTACTAAACAGAGTTGTATATGTGTGTCTATGTGTATGTGTGTTTAAGAACCCTCCTCCCAAATTGCTATGTAACTTTCAATACTTGTATCCAAATTCCTCTTTCTGTTCTGATGGCATTCCTTCCCAGCTGTTCCCCTGCAGCACACCATCCCTTTCTTCTCATTTCTAAACTTCAATAGTGAATTCAACTGAATTCTTTTTCTCTTCTTGGACACATGATTTTTTTAAGCTAGGAAAGAAGGGAGAAAACTTCTTGGAGATTTATTTGAACACTTGATTAAAACAAATCTTTTAATTGAAAATATTAATGGTTCATATTTTTAAGGGATACAAAATTGACTTATTTCACACAAGCTCTATTGGCCACTTGGAATAAAGTCAAAACACCTTTTGGATAAGTCATCTAAATGTCTTTTTTCTTGTACATAGGTTTAAGCAAAACCAGACTGCTATGTCCCTGTTTCCTTGACATCGCTATGTGATGTTACTTGTCTGAAGGCCAGACACAAAATGAGGGGTGTGTGTGTGTGTGTGTGTGTGTGTGTGTACATATGGAACTAGTTTTCCTCTCAATGACAAACACATGAGTGGTTCCTATGCTTCCTCCCTGGTTATGCAGCTTCAAGCACACAATGAGGCTACCCCAAAGCTGTGCTATTTGGGGTAGAGTGGAAATTCTCCCACAGACTCTTTCAACTTCTTTTCTGGTGGTAGCTTAAGAAATAAGATGAGAACAGGAAATAAGTATCTTCAGAAATAAAAGGTCTAAGTCAAACTTTTAATTTGGGGAAATCTTCTGCAAACTTGATCACTTGACTTAAACTTAGTGGTTCACACTCTAGGGTGTTCTGCTGACTGTGTATTGCACTCTTAACAGCCAGATTAGTATTTTATTTGCTTTTATTTTTTTCTCTCTGGAGTAAGGGGAGGGTAGGAGGCAGCATAAAACTATTTCCAAGTTATTTAAATGAAAGCTATTAAGCAATGGATGATTTATTGTATTCACATTCTACATTTTTTTTTTTAAATCTAGGCCATTTATGTTTATTGTGTTTAGGATACTCTGAGAAAATAGTAGGAGTAAAACATTTCACTTTTCCTTGTCTAACAGTTTTACATGCAAATTTGGTTAAATGATAGAGGATGCATGTAAAGGAAACAAATTAAAAAGTGGTAGTGAAAAGAAAAAAATTGCATATGTTCTTAGTAAAAGCTGTTAAACTAGCTTTATAAATATAAACTGTAATCACTAACAGATAAATAGCAAATATATTTTAAATGTGATAGCACATGCAGAACCATAATAATGACTGTCCAGTTATGCCAAGATGTATATATTATGTTATATTCCTTAATGGGGTGGTGTGAAGGACCTTTTGCAGCCCTTCCTAGTAAATGTGGCATGCTTGGGTAAATGATCATTTTAAGCTTCTGTTTTAAGTGGTAGATGCCTCAGCAGCCTTTTGGTGTTTAGTTGTTTTGGGGGCAGTGAATATGTTCACTTTGTGTTTTATACAAAGGCGGGAAGGAAGAGCTGCTGGGGAGGATAGGTGGGCACATCCCCTTGTACTCTGGGGCTTTTGAAAACTGCCTTGTCTTCCTGGCAGATTATGATAGGCAGAGCCTGTTACCTCCTTTATGGAACACCCACTTCCTTTTTTATCCCCAATCCATGCCAGTTCCTATGACCGAAGAGAATGTGTCTTATCAGGTGTTTGGGGACAGGAAAAATGTTTGAGAAAATGATTAGTATTTCTGAGAGAATTTTTATTTCCAAAAATAGGGGTGTATTCTATCACCAAATATCATTCTGCCAGTCAAGAAAGATAATGTTATGCGTCTATAATCAGTGATGATTTCTTAAAAATTGATATTTGATACTCAACATGCTATGCAAGATCTTTGCAGAATTCATTTTGCACTGCAAGACTGCTTGAAGTCTCACCCAGAGGGCTACCTCAAGCAAGAAAGCTTTAAAGTTCTTCTTGTGAACCGTGGTAGGAAGAAGAGGATGTAAACATGATTTCTGTTTTTAAGTCACTGAAATAGTTTATTTCTGCTTATTTTAATTTAAATGATTCATCTAAAAGATTGTTTAAGGTGGTACCAAACCCCAGTGATCATGAGAGAACTTACTACTTCTGCCAGCCAAAAGATCTGAAGTGGTGCCAAGATGCCCTGGATTCAACCAACTTCAATGATGATCTATCAGCTTTGGAGATTTGGACTCTGAGATTAGAGGCAGCTGTGAGCAGAAAGAAAAATCCACCCCCACCTCCACCCCTCCTTCTTCATTCTAACATTCCCACAGAAATGAATATGCTTTTAGTTGAGCCGACTCAGACACAGAGGAGTCAAGGCTGGAGGATTTATCTGAAAAGGAAACCCAAGAAAAATCCTGACACATCTTGAAAAAGCCTCTATAAATCTAAACATAACTGCAGTCCGAAGTCCTGCCCATGAGATACAGGTCAAAGGGAGATGGTCCGGGCCTGAAGTGCCTCAATCCACTGATAATTGTTTGTGAATTTGGGTCTGGCTCTCCAACACATATGGCGATCTGGATCCCGTAAAGGAGACAGTCCATCTGTGGGGCACAAACAGCTCCTTCTTAGGGGTGGTGGTTCTCGGACAAAATGTAGTATCTCCAGAGTGTAGTACCCAATACGGTGTGGGAAGGTACTTTTAAATACTTCCATTTTGGCTTTTCCACTGTCCATTTCTGCTCCATTTATAATGCTTATAAAGATGGATAACTTTAGATTCTGAGGAAAGGGTATTTTTTCTTCATTTTTCTCCTTCAACTGGGAGATAAAGCAGTTTATGGGAGACATGTTGAAGAAGGCTGTCAAGACCTGTCCCCCACACTCTCTGTGTCCTATAAACAAGCAGAGTGCTGCATGGAAAACGTCTTCTATCTTCTATGTAGCTGGAATAAAAGAAAGGGAAGGAAAACACCCCAGCTGCCAATTCCGTTGCAGTCATGAAACTTGAGAAGTCTCTGTTGTCTGTTCTTAGGAAACGGCGTGGGTTCTTTTTGGAGTGGTTATGTTCAGGAGACCCAGAGCTGAGAGGGAGAGGACTTCAGGAGGTTTATGCAGTGTATCCTTCACTTGTGCAGGAGGATAATCTATAAAAACAAACTGGACTACACGTAGGCATGCATGAAAATGAGTATTCCTGAACATACTGAAGTCGGACTAGTATAATTAGTGGTGGCTAAGTGCCCTTGGGCCAAGAGGGAGTGATAAGGGAATGGGGACCCCTAGGGCTGATAATCCTGGGGAGAAAGTGCTGTTTGGCATGGGATGAAGCAAGAGCTGGGCCATAGCCTGAGTGAGTGGGGCCTCTTATTCTCTCTCTCTCTCTCTCAGGGACCTCATGGCAAAAGTCTGCACTCCAGAAAGAAGGTAGGAGAGCTGGACTGTGTGACATGGTGTCAGGCTAGGACACAGGAAGGGGGACTCCTGGGACCTGTAGAGGATGAACCTGTTGGCTGGCGATTAAGCAGGTTTATCTATTAAGCAAGGTCATCCCTAAGGAAGATCCCATAAGGTACCTCCACGAGTGCTCAGGCTTTTTGGAAAACAAACTCCAACAGATAGTGAGCATCTTAGTCGCTCAACTGAGCGATCAGGTTGTGAAAAGGGATTTAATGTTTTCAGAAGTAAATGGGCCAGTGTTCCATGCATCTACTTGCTCACCCCAAACCTCTCTTCTCACTGCTAGTGAGACGCTAACCTCTTAGGCTAAAGAGGCTTGATTTTATCATCTTTCATCTTGCCTCTGTTGCTCCCTATTGCTAAGAGAACACAGTTATATTTCTCAGGTCTTCTCTTTACTTGCCCCACAGCTGATGATTCTATGGTGGATGATACGGAGAAGGAAAGCAAAATAATCTAACATATACTAAGAAGGGATCAACTGTCCATGCCAAACACTTTGCCTATGTTTTTGTACTTGCGCCTTTTGGAAATTATGACACATGAATATTATTATTCCTGTTTTACAGATGAGAAAACCAAGGCACAGAAAAGTCAAATCACGTGGCTAAGCACAGCTCACTAATGAGGAGAAGACCCATGTATTGAACGTAGAATCATCTTCCTCCAGAATACCTGCTTGGTTTTTTTTATGCCATCTCCCTGCGTTTCACTCCTGGGCACTTTTTCAAATTCACTGTGGAGAGATGAGTACACATTTAGCTAGCATGCAGGAGCAGGATAGGTATGCAGATGTGCAGGTGGTTTACAGGAGCAGGACAGACGTGCGGATATGCAGGTGGCATGCGGGAGCAGGAGACAAGGCTGGAAGCATAGTGAATTCTCATCTCCCGGCCTTTTCTGACTCTACCTCCTGCCCCCTCCTCCCAGCCTCCAACAATCTCCTGCCTCTGAAAGAAGTCACAACAAGGGATTTTTCTCTTGAGATCAAACCAGTGATCCATCCAGCTCTGTTTCCTGCCTCTTCAGTTTGGCTGAGTCATGACACTTGAGCAGGAGACAGAAGGCTCAGCAGCCCCTAAGGCGAGCAAACAATATTGCATATTGTAAATGGGATGAAAACGTACCGGCTGACCCCCAGACCCATGTGTGCCCGAAAGCAGGAGATTTAATGAAGCAAATGGCCAGGTGAGGTCACAGACCAAATTCCAGGCATGTTTTGCCCACACTGGCTTCAAGGGTCTCCTTGCATTTCCCTGTCATATTTATAGACACATCTGAATCTCATTTTTAAAATTCCAGCCTCTGAGCTTTGATATATTCCCTTCTAATACTTTTCTGCTGTGGCCTGAGGAGGAAGAGGGGACATTTGCATCTGCCTTGCAATTAAGGTAAACAGGAGAGGAAAATTTTAAACAATCTTTAAAATTACCTTAATAACACTTATAACACTGGCATGTTAAGGTACAGGAAGAAAAGCAGCTTTTATTTTAAAATATTTTCTTATGTCAGATGAAGCTGGTTTATATCCACAACCCTGCCTTTCATGTCATCTCTTATTTTCCCACCACTTAAGCATGCCGACTGCTGCCACAGTGAGAGCCTCTGGCTACGAGGGCTAATGGTTCACCAGCAAGGCAGGTCACAAGAGCCACGTCAGTGGCTGGGCGGGTAGATTCTGGGTCAGATACGGAAGGAGCAGAAACTCAAAGGACCTGATGTCTTATAAGGCACTCAGCTCTGGCTCTGAAAGTGAAATCTGGGGACATACTGGAAATGTGGGGAACCAGAGCAGAGGTAGAGCTTGCATGGGTATGGAAGCTATAGTCAGGGACCAACCCCCAAAGCTGCTTGGATTAAAGATCCATGGTGTGGGTCCTGAGGTGAGCAGGCCAGAGGTTGCCGCCTTGCCTCTGCAGTGGATCCTCTGTGCTGTACACCCAGCCATCCAGGGCCAGGCCAGGGTCTCCCGCAGGGTGCGTGCAGGATCTCCCGCAGGGCCCGGAGAACTTGATACTGTTGGTGCAATTGTAGGAGTGAGTGTTTTTTTTTTCTTTAACTTTTCCCCTGCTTCTTTTTTGCCCAATGTGTGAATTTTTGTTTATTCCTTTCACATCTCTTCTGCACTGATTTTTTTCTTTTTCTGTGAGGCTGAATTAAGTCTGGCCTACAGGAGGTGTGCAGAGTTGGCTGAAATATTGAAAAGAGCAATATTCCCTTTTCCTCGTGCCTTTTTTGTTTTTTAATGGCATTTGGACACAAAAGGTGGATCTCAGGATCTTGCCTGGAACTTTTCTCAGATTACCAGGGTTGCAATACAGTGCCTGAACTCTGAGTCATTTTTCAAGCCCTTCCCTGAGAGCCAATACCAGGCGTGCAGAGTTTCCTCTGATGGCATACGGAGTCCAGAATCAGCCCCTGGCAGGGTTGAGAAGAAGGGCAGATTCGCCTTGGGAGGGGTGGTCAAGGGTTCAGGTTGATTACATTGGCATTTCTCTTTGGAAAGTTGCAAAGCATTGACATTAAAATATCCTCCCTGTTAATTAAGAGTTTTCATATAACAGGGGTAAAGAACTTTAATGAGCATCATGGCACCCTGGTCGCTGAATTAATGACTAAGCGAGGGGGTCTTGGGCTCCAGGCTTATCTGCCATTAGGCATCTCTGAGCTGGCAGGAGGAGCAAACTGACAAGAATCACTGTGGAAATGATTGAGTTTCTCAAGCAGCCTGTGTTATTTTAATTAGACCAGGATATTGAGAACATGGTGCATTGATAAACTGGAGAAATAATGAAGGTTGTTTCTTCTCCTCTCATCTCTTTCCACCCCCTTCAAATGAAGCAATTATTTCTCTGACCTCAGGAACTGCATTTCAAAGAGGTCTGAAGACAGGCTTAGGCCTGCTGCTCCAGTGAATTCTGTGGTGCCCAATTACTGACCTCAGGAGTCAGCATTCTGAAGATTAGAGTCACGGGGAGTTTGCTTCACAGACTCACTTCTAATAATATACCTTCCATGCAGACACCATTAACCTGCCTTTTCCAGTTAGCCAATAAGGTACATCGAAGGGCAAAATTGTTATCAGCTCTCCAGGGGTCCGGCCTCTGGCTCTAATTAGAAACAGGGGCATCTGCAAGGGAAAGTCATAAAAGCACCTAGTGAGTAAAAGCTGACAGTGAATGGAGGCAAGGTGAGAAGTCATTCAGGCCTGGAACCTAGAGACATAATACATCTTTGGTGCTGAAAGAATCACAGCTCATTTAGGCTATCCAGCATTTTAAAGCTTAGCTCTTCTTTTCCTTGCCAGGTTTTTTCCTATAAACTGGTGAGGACACAATGAATCCTTCTCCTTGCCCCCAAACCTGGAGACCTTAGTCATTTAGTTGAACTAAACACACATTTACTGAGAGCTACAGTGTGTCAAACACCACGTGGGTGGCTAGCTGGCCCTTCTCCATGGGGTTCCCTGAGAGAATTGAACCCTAATGCCCAAGGCATCTATAGTATATCTTAATGTTTTTCCTACCCATCTAGAATGATGCTGGCTACAAGGTATCCTTGGGAGTGAAGCAAGAGAATAGGGTCTGGAGGCAGGGAAGCTAAGGCCGATTTGAGCTGACTTCTTAGAACTAAATCAAAAGGAAAACCCCAACTTTCCACACCTAAGTAACAAAAGGACCGGATGCTACTCCCTTTGCAAAGCACCTCCACCGCCCCCCACACACACTCGTTTTCTGTGTGGCAGATAGAAAATGGAAAGTATCTCTAATTGGTTGTTTTCTCAGACGTTGGCATAGGAATGTAACTTTGCAACTTCATTTCAGCCTCTGACTGGTTGCTTTCCACAACCAACCAGACTGATTGCAGCCAAGTCTTCATTTGTATAGAAGTTAACCTTGTTACTTCATTTTAGTCTCTGATTAGTTGATTTCCACAACCAATCAGATGCTTGCATAGGGTGTAACCTTTGTAACTTCACTTCAGCCTCTGATTGTGGGCCATGACTTGATTTACATCGGATGCACACCAGGTAACCAATGGGAAACCTCTGGAGGGTATATAAACCCCAGAGAATTCTGTAAGCTGGCGCTTGAACCCCTGTGCTCAGGCCTGCTCCCACTCTGTGGAGTATACTTTCATTTTCAAGAAATCTCTGCTTTTGTGGCTTCCTTCTTTCCTTGCTTTGTTTGTGCACTTTGTCCAATTTCTTTGTTCAAAAACGCTAGGAACCTGGACATCTTCAACTGGTAACAGCAGAACTGAGAAAATAGCCACCCATTTTCTATAGGGCTTAATTTCCTTGGGTGGCCCCCATTGACAAAGGCTGGATCATAAACACAATTTCTCCTCTCCCACTCATCCCATTCCGGCCAAAAAGGAAAGTAATAGTGTGAAGTTTTGTGATAAAGTCTGGAGGAGGAGCCTGTGCTCCCTCAGTGTGGATGAAGCAGTTAGCTTGGTCAGAGAGGCTAAGACAGTTAAGGCTAAGACAGAAGGCTAAGAAGTCTTCCTAAGGGAGAAACATTTACACTCCTGTCTGGGGGAAGAATTAGAGCTGGTCAGAGGAGGGGAAAATAAGTTCCCGGCTGGAGGGAAGAGTGTGATAACATGAGTGAAGGCCTTGAAGGAGTCAGAGAGTAGCTATTCCTGGGTGGACATTTTGATGACCAGTGATTCTTCAGCATTGGGCACATAGTCTTTATAGCATGACACACAGAAGATGTTCTGTAAACGTTGAATGTTAGTGGGAGAATGGTGATGATGGGGAAAGGGTTGGGAAAGAACAAGTCTGGATGTGTTAATAAGAACTTTCCCAGCTGCCTTAAATAATTTGGGTTTTATGCTAAAGTTGCCAGGAGCTGCTAAAGGTCAGTGACACTGATTATGTAGCTTCTTAGTCGTGTGCCTGAAGTATGGGAGGGAGCCAGGCATGGGGGCTCATGCCTGTAATCCCAAAACTTTGGGAGGCCGAGGTGGGAGTATCACTTGAGGCCGGGAGTTTGAGACCAGCCTGGGCAACATGGTGAGACATCGTCTCAACCAAAAATTTAAAAAATGAACCAGGTATGGTAGCACGTGCCTATAGTCCCAGCTACTAGGGAGGCTGAGGTGGGAGGATTGCTTGAGCCCAGGAGTTTGAGGCTGCAGTGAGCTATGATCATACCATTGTACTCCAGCCTGGGTGACAGAGCAAGACCCTGTCTCAAAACAACAACAGCAACAACAACAACAACAACAACAACAGAAACAACAACACAAAACAAAAATAAGTACTGGAGAGTATATAAGTGCAATACTTCCCCAGAGAGTAAGTCTTGCAATTAGCTGATGACAAACAGGCACCTAGTTGAGAGGCTGGTAACCCACGCAGAGCCCACGTCTGTTGGCCATCCTGAAGTTCTCTTCTCCCCCTGGGCTCTCTGTCTCCTTCCCTCTTCTCCTTCTCTCCATCCCTTTTCCTACTCCTCTGCCCTTCTTCAGGACCCTGGCCATACTTGGAGAAGCAGCCTCAGATCCTAAGGTCTGGCAGTTTGGGAGAAAGCCTCAGGTTCTTTACATTCTGTGATAGAGCATCTGCAAGATAGCTCTCTCATCCTATAGCATAATTTTGATATGTTATTATGCTTGGGACCTTTATTCAACTTAGTATGATTCTACATTTGTCCTTTTTGACACTTATCATCTTTCCAAATGTCCCAAGTAGTTAACAGCAGCAGTTGTATTACGGCAATGAGGTCAGTGAGAACTTCTCTCAAAGTTATTAATAACATAATTAGATTAGTTTTATTCTAAATATTCATTGTATAATGAAAGCATTGTAGTTACAAGTTATTATTTCTTTTTCATGTGGGGATTTGCTTTCTCTCTAATGCTCTGGAATCTGGGTTTTCACAAAATTCACACCTCATTTCTTCCATCAGTTAGATTCCAACACACTCTAAGACTTAGAGTATGGTTTCAAACTGGGGCCCCTGGTGGACCCCAGTTTGATGCATGTGGAAGGGTGTGGAGGGGACAGCGGGGGAATGCAGGTTCCAGGTTCTCAAATCCCTGCTTCAACCCCAGCCTTGACCTCAGGGTTAGATTCCACTGGAATGAAGGACTCCACCGTTGACCGAACATTGAAAAGAGAGTAGCTCAAGGTTGACAGCATCAAAGTAAGCGAGGAGCCATTAACTGTCAGTACCACAAAGAGTGTGTTGTCTTCAGCTGTAGACCTAGAGGAAAAGCATCTAAGAGTCTGGGAGCCTCGGAGTCACTCACTGCTGCTGCATTTTGAGGACCTGCAATAATTCCCCACCATTCTTTGGGGAATCCTCAAGACAAACCACTATGAGATTTAAGAGATGAATTGAATGGAGGAAACCAGCCAGCATTTATTGGCATCTCCTAAATATTGGGCCCTGTGCTGAAAGCTTTACATATGTAATTCCATTTAATTTCCTTAGAAACTGTAGGAGAAAGGTTTGGGAAAGAAGAGAAACATTACTGATTCTAAGTCCATGTAGCTCCTGATGGAGCACCGACAAGCCAGAAAGAATGTGACCTTACATTCCGTAACTTGCAGTGACTATTGATTGGAAAGGTCAAGTTAGAAGCAAGGTCTCCAGATGCTCCAACTTGCCATGGCAGGATTATTAATCATAGAGGGTATGAAACAAGGCTGTGGAAGTTTTAGAATTGAGGTTTTCAAACTTTAGTCTGTAAATATCACCTGGGAACTTAATAAAAATAAAAACTTTCCATCTCCACCTGTGAAGATACTGATCTGATAGGTCTGGAGAAGGGTCCGAGAAACAATATTTGATTATGTGGTTGAGAAGTGCTGGTAGACTATGTGGATAGGAAGGCAAAATAACCTTCTATTAAACCTGGAAGCTGGCTTTGCTCAAGTTTGTTTGCATCAGAAAAAGATATGACTGCTAATTGATTTGGAAATCAAAGTTGTTGGATTGATTTGTGTTTGGTTATTGTCCTGCAAAGCATTGGTGAGTGAGTGTGGTTAGAACTCTTCAAGATGGTGCAGTATCTTCAGCATCTATATTAGCATAATAGAAATGTTCTTACCTCCCTTTTTCTATTTTTCTAAGAAGCTACAATGTCTGATGGCAAGTAATTAAACATTCCCTTATAGCTGATTATTTTGTGAAGTGTATCTGTCCATACAAATAATTCAGCCTTGCAAATACATTCCATTTCCAGAGTCAATAAGCCTGAAGACTGTCTGGGGAGATCCTTCCTTCACTATGGGCAGGAGTCCTTGCACCCCTGTGCCTTTGTTTGTTTCTTTGGTATAGGATGCCCTCTTCGCCTTGTCAGATCTTATTGATCCTCAAAGGCTTATTGAAAACATCATGTTGTTCTAAAGCATTTCCTGATTTGCCTCTTCTACTTCCTTTTTATTGTATAGTCAAATAGGGATTTGCATTATCTTTGAGTATGCAAAGCTTGTGGTTATAATTCTCTAATGGTGCATATTTTTTCTTTTTTACATTCAATTTGTATTGCTTTATTAAATTACTAAAAATGCTTATTGTAATACAGTCATTTGTTTCTTAATGGTGGGAATATGTTCGAAGAAATGTGTCATTAGGCGATTTTGTGGTTGTGCCCACATAATGTTTACTTACACAAACCTAGAGGGTATAGCCTAATACACACCTAGGCTACATGGGCCAGCCTGTTGGTTCTAGGCTGCAAACCCTTACAACATCTTACTGCATGGAATACTGTGGGCAATTGTAACACAATGTTAAGTATTTGTGTATCTAAACATAGAAAAGGTAGTGTGTTGCAGTGTAAGAGCAGGAGTTAGCAAACTATAGTAATGTCTGCTTTTGTATGGCTCACAGCTATGTCACTAGGCAATAGGAATTTTTAGCTCCATTATAATATTATGGGATCATCATCAATATGTAGTCCGTTGTTGACAGAAACGCTATTATGTGGCATGAATGTGTTTAAGTGCTACAGAAGCATATAGAATAAAAAGCTAAGCCTCTGTCATCTGCATCACTTCACTCCCCACTACAGATCTTTTAAAAATGTGTTTGCCAGTAAAATAGAAGGAATAAATTTAAAGTTTGATAACAGTGTAGGATAACTATACATAAAAAATGTATTGTACTCAGGTGACGACACCCCAAATACCCTGACATGATCGCTACCCATTATACATACATGTAAAAAATTTCTCATGTAGCCCATAAGTTTGTACTAATAATTAAAATATAATATAATATAATATAATATTATTTTCAGTCTGCATCTGTCACATAACCACCCCTTCCTCCTAAACACACACACAGACTTACTGTGCTGAAGGTTTCATCTATTGCAAAGTGGGCTTCCTGTCAGCTGCTGCAGCACATATGTGGAATTGCACAGAATGTTCAGTCTGTCCCTTAATTTGGATTTAAGCAATATGATGCATTCCATAGAGAAATTCACAAGTGGATTTCCTAGTTTATCCATGTTGTCCTGATCTCTTTGAGGACACTGGTGTTATTTCCTGGGTCTTCAGGTTCCCCTTACGCATAGTCTCGCAGTCAGAAATGAAAGTGGCCCCTGGATTGGCCCCTTACTCTCATGCTGCTCTTTTCTCTCCTCCTCGGTTTTTCTCTTTTATTTATCTCACCCAGCGGTTGGCAAGCCTTTCCTGCAAAGGGCCAGAGAGTAAAGATGTTGGGCTTTGGGCCACGTGGTCTCTGCTGGACCACTCAGCTGTGCTGTTGCAGTGCCAAACAGCCATGGACTATGCACAGACACTATGCAGGCGTTTGTGTTCTGGTGAACCTTACTTATGGACACTAAAATGTGAATGTTATGTAATTATTACATCACAAAATATTGTTCTTTTAATTTTTTTCCAACCATTTAGAAATGTAAATAAACCTCTGTTAACTTGTTTGCCTTACAGAAACAGACAGCTGGCCACTTTGACCCAAGGACCAGGGTTGCCATCCCTTGCCCTCCCCCAAACTCTCATTTCCTATTCTACACAGTTTTTGATGAAAATGATAATAATTTTCTATTCCCCCTACAAAGGATGGGGTAGGGGCATGGATCTTCAGATTCTGAGGCTCTAAGAGAGATGGCGAAAGAGGCCCTCAAACTGTTCTGGGCTTTAGGAAAATATCGAGATGGCAACAAACAAAAACAGTATTAGATCTTCATATCTTTTATCTTACAGTGCTAAAAGAGTGTATCCTTGCGAGTCTGGAGTTAAAACATCATTGTTTATTGTACATATTTTATTCTACTTCATTAGCTTAGCTTTCTGAAAATAAGGACTTTGAAAACTCTATTGCCTCTGTATCTGAATGCCTGGTACAAATTCAGTGGTCAAACCTCTTGAACAGTTCTTGGTATCTCTATTAACCCCACACTTCTTAGCCATTACCCTTATCCTCCTATTTCTACTCCTTTCTGCTATTCCACATATAAATCAGTAAATAGAAAATGAGGGCGGGTGTGGTGGCTGACAACTGTAATCCCAGCACTTTGGGAAGCCACGGTGGGCAGATCGCTTGAGGCCAGGAAGTTGAGACCAGCCTGACTAAGATGGTGAAACCCTGTCTCTACAAAAAATTACAAAAATACAAAAATTACCTGGGTGTGGGGAACATGCCTGTAATCCCAGCTACTAGAAGGCTGAGGCACTAGAATTGCTTGAGCCTGGGAGCTGAAGGTTGCAGTGAGCCCAGATAGCACCACCTCACTCCGTCCAGCCTGGGCAACAGAGTGAGACTCCGCCTCAAAAAACAAAACAGAACAAAACAAAACTGTGAGAATATATCTTTAAAATTCTTTTATAAACATAGACTATCGTGAAAATAAAACAAAAATGGGGTAGAATCAAGAGAAGACATTTATCTCTCCAGTTTCTTTTCTTAAATCGCAAGGTGTGGTTCACTGGGGATGGAGGGTACAAATCTTTTCAGCTGCTATCCTGTGATAAACCAAAACATGGTAAAATTGGGCTGGCTTTCTAAAAAGTTCAACATTCTCAGCCACTTATATGAAGACAGAAATAAGATTCTGTCTGCATACCGGTTGAGTGTATCTTAACTCTGTGATCAAATCTAGAGTTGCTTCTGACCGCCATCTCCACCCCATTCTTGCCTTCTTTGCCTTTCTTGCAAGCAGATGTGGAATTCTTAGTAAAGACTGAGTCTTTTTTTATATTAGTAACTTCTGAGTTTTGGTGACAATGGAGAAATGGACATTGGTCAAAATAGCAGAAGGGAGGAGATGGGTAAGAGGGGAACTTCCAGAATGCTGAAATACACCTTTGACTCTGAAATCTGAGCTCACACATCAGGGTCTTCGGTTTACAAATGTTTCCCTGCTCTAAAAAATAAAATGTCTGACAAGCCTACAAGTATACTCAGTAGCCATATTAAAGTTCTCATAAATCATTTATAGGATTCAAAGTAAACATGCCTGATTCTTTGTATTTTAGTTCCTTGGCAGAAATCTCCATTCCAGCTGGCTTCAGGTCAGCATGGGTGCTTTTCCCAAACACTCAAGTTCCTTCTTCTAACGTGATCTTCTTTCATTTTTTAAATGAAAACCTAACTCTCTGTCCTGTTTACAGCTGCACATGTGGCCTGCATGAACAATTGAGAAGTATGCTTTGCCATCACTTGACAGAATGAGACCCTACTGCTCATAAGCCAGAGAATAAACACATGCTGTCTTTATCTAGAAAAAGCCTTTCATGGATATATTTTCAAGGAATCATGGATCCACTTTCAAATATTGGTTTTGATTCTGCTGATGCAGTGTAAGAGCAGGAGTTCACAAACTATAGTAATGTCTGCTTTTGTATGGCTCGCAATCTAAGAATGGTTTTTACATTTTAAACTTATGTTGAAAAATCAAATAATAATATTTAATGGTATGTAAAAATTTTGTAAAATTCAAACTTCAGTGTCCATAAATTAAGTTTCATTGGATCCCAGCCACGCCCATATGTTTACATATTGTTTTTAGCTGTGTTTGCACTGCAGTGGTAGAGTAGAGTCCTCCTGGCAGAGACTTCTGAAAGAGTTTGCTGAACCCGCGTTAAAGGCATGGGCTTTGGGTAGGACTTTCTGGTTAGAATTCTGGCTCTGCCACTTATAGTGTGAAACCTGTAAATTTTTCTTGTCTATAAAATATTTTCTTGCATGCAAAATAGGCGCAGAATATGATTCCTTCCATTGTTTTCTTGTGAAAATGAGTTGGTATCAAGTTGGGGCTTCTCGAGGTCCTGCATTCCCTCCAGATGCCACTGTTCCAGTTGTGGGAATTCTGCTCCTTCCTGATCAAGGACAAGATCTGCAACTAGACTTTGCAAGGATTTAACCGGTATTTGAATTCAGTGAACAACAGTATCAGTCTTTTGGGTTTTGGCTTTCCATCATCTCAACTCTAAGAAGATAAAAAACATTTTCAGCACTCACCGAAAAGCCATGTGTGGTGTTGTTTTTCCATGCCCGGGGTGGAAACTCCGAGTTTTCTGCATGTATTCTGTAGCTTTAATTCATCCTGTGCATTCAGATATAGCTCTTAGAGATTTCATGGGCTGGTTCCCACCCCTCTCAGATCACAGATAGGAATCCCACTTCTTTTGTGCCTCATCTCAGTATGATAACCACATTTTTTTCATTGTACTCTTTGTTACTACGTTATCCGCTGTGGTTGTTTGCATATATTCAACAGAAATACAGTCTGGTAAAGAATGAAGCAATTGTTGGAAGGATATTGGGTGGCTAACAAAACTGGAAGAAGAAATAAGGAGTTGCCCACTCAACTTCAAGGAGGAGCCAAGGAAGCCTTGAGGGTTTGAGAGCACAGAACTCACAGACTATCTCAAGATGCTGCTTTTGGGTGACTCATGCACATTACTGCTGTCCCTGTGACTTTAGGGACAACATCCAAGGGTCTGAGAGAACAAATCTGATGAGCTACTCATGTGGTCAGGAGGAGGGTCCTGTCATTGAAATCTCTTTAGCATCACATGAGGTGGATGCCCATTGGTCCAAAATAAGATACATTAACTTCAGTCTTTCTTTTCAAATTTTTGGTTCTGGTGGTTGCAGGAGAGGGAGAAGGGGAATGCTATTTAAATTTCCTTTAAACCTTTGTTTCTTAAGATACAAAAGCCAGATAATACTCATTTAACTCTATTGATGTAAAGATTAAAAAAATAATACATGGAAAGTGATTTACACCATGCTTGGCACACAGTGAGCATATAATGACTGGTAACTATTATTCAATTATTGTTCTTTATGTCGATTTCCATATATAACATTTTTTTAAAAATCAAAAGCTGTGATCTCAGCTCCCAGGACCCATAATCTAGAACCCATTTCCTGTTTCTAGGCATAAGACACAGCAGAAAGTGCTCTTAGGGATAAAGGGTTTGATCATGTAAATTGCTCATTACTCTTTAAATAAATGGTTTAAGTCCCTGCCAAGGCATTTGTATACCAGGTCAGTAGCTGTTTGCTGACGTATTTGTGTGTTAGACCAAAATCTCTCTTAAAACAAGACTGGGGGTTGGGCGCCGTGGCTCACGTCTATAATCCCAGCACTTTGGAAGGCCGAGGCGGGCAGATCACGAGGTCAGGAGATCGAGACCATCCTGGCTAACACAGTGAAACCCCGTCTCTACTAAAAATACAAAAAATTAGCTGGGCGTGGTGGCGGGCGCTTGTAGTCCCAGCTACTCAGGAGGCTGAGGCAGGAGAATGGCGTGGACCTGGAAGGTGGAGCTTGCAGTGAGCTGAGACCGCGCCACTGTACTCCAGGCTGGGGGACAGAGCGAGACTCCTTCTCAAAAGTGGGTCTTTTTTTCATTTTTTAAACTTAATTCAATTAATTTTTAAGTAGGCTGAGCATCTACTACGGGCAAAGGTCTGCTGAAGAGGCATCGGGAGGCATACAAAGGGAATTCTTCATTAGTAGAAGCAAAGCCATTGTCCCTTCATAACAAAACAATTCCAATGCAGGAGTCAGGGGTCGAGGTGTTATCCTAAAGGTTCTCGGGACTGCCAGGCTACAGAGACTCATTAAAGATCGCAGAGATGATAACAATGTCCTGTGGGTCCATCTGAATATGATAGTATTGAGAAGACGTTATTGTACTATGTCTGCTGTGCTAAAGCAGTTTAACTGTGTTTTACTAATGTAGCCTGAGTGTATTTACCAGCCAAATTGTGGATGAAAAAAAGTGATATCCAACTAGTTGTCTTTGTTTACATTTTACAGCAGCGTTTTCACATTTAAGAGTCTTTATCTCAGTCCCATTGTGAGAGTAACTTTATATAATAAGAATTCAGTGGTAAATGTATATGCCAGCAGAAACACATCTCTAGTCTTCTCCCCTGTTCATTCTCAAGAATATTTGCTCTAAAGATCCATGAAATATGAGAACATTCTCACTTTATCTTTAGACTCTAGAAATCAGTCTTAAATTAGCTGGGCATGGTGGTGCATGCCTGTAACCCCAGCTACTTGGGAGGCTGAGGCAGGAGAATCCCTTGAACCCAGGAGATGGAGGTTCCAGTGAGCTGAGATCATGCCACTGCACTTTAGCCTGGGCGACAGAGTGAGTCTGTCTCATAAATAAATAAATAAATAAATAAATAAGTCAATCTTGCCCTGCACAAGTCTAGTATCTCTAGTATCTCTCAACAATATTAATCGAACTAGTTAGTTTATTCCTTCCTTCATATTTTTTAATCTTTGGGGAATTACCAAAGACCTTTTGTGACCAGTTAATACATCATTTTAAAAATGATTAAAAATTTGTTTTTACCGATGAAATTATTACAGTTATTTATTACAGTGTTTTGTGGGAGTTAAAAATAATAGTGAGTGTAGCATAAAATAAGAGTGAGAATAAAATAATCACATCATTTCTCAAGCACCTTATACTAGATGCTTTGGTGATCGATTCCTGTGTGACAAATGACACCAAAACTTGGTGGTTTAAAACAGCCATTTTGCTTTGCTCGTGATCTTGTGGGTCAGGACTTTGGGAAGGGCTTGGCTGGGTGGTTTGTCTCTGCTCCACCTGACGTCAGCATGGGCAGCTGGCACCGGGGGCTCCACTCCCTAGGTGTCTTCTGCAATCACGAAATCTGACTCCTCCCTCCTTTTTGGTTTCTCACTTCACATGGCATTTTCTCCTCCAGCCTCCCTCCATGTGGCTTGAGCTTCTCACATCATGGCTGTCTCAGAGCAGTTTTACTGCTTTTGTGGCAGCTAGTTTCTAAGAGGCAGAAGCGAAAACTGCCAGGTCACTTATGGGCTATGCTCAGAAGTGGCACAGCATCACTTTCTCCCTATTTGTTTTTTGTTTGTTTGTTTGTTTGTTTTCTGAGACAGAGTCTAACTCTGTCACCCAGGCTGGAGTGCGGTGGCACAGTCACGGCTCGCTGCAGCCACGAACTCCTAGGCTCAAGCAATCTTCCCACTTCGGCCACCAAATTCACTGGGACTACAGGCATGTGCCAACATGCCTAGCTGATCTTGTTTTTTATTTTTTTGTAGAGACAGGGTCTCATTATGTTACCCAGGCAGGTCTTGAATTTCTGTACTCGAGCAATCCTCCTATCTTGGCCTCCCAAAGTGCTGGAATTACAGGCCTAAGCCATTGCACCTGGTCTCTTCCCTCCACATTCTTTTGGTCAAAGCAGACCCATGGTATGCCCAGGTTGAAGGGAGTAGAGAAATAGAGTGCACCTCTTGATGGAGGAGTGTCAAAGTCACTTCAAAAAAGAACATGTGCAATGGGGGTCATCTTTGTTGCAGCCATCTTTGGAAAATACAGTCTGTCACATTAGGACATGTTCAAGATACTTCTTCATAAATTCCACTCACTTAAGCCTTTCAATAACTCTTAAGTAGTCACTATTATCACTACCATTTTGCAGATGATAAAACTGAGTCCCATGGACCTAAATAACTGGTCCAAGGGTACACGGTTTGTAAAAGATAATTTTACTTAAATAATGAGGAATCTGGTTCCCAGGCCAAAGTTCTTCACCCTGTGTTTTCTTACCTATGATATTAGACACGTCTATATAGATAAGCTATGTAAGCTGGGCAAGTTGCTTAACCTCTCTGGATATTGGCATCCCTAAAAGCATGAGGAAAGGTACTCTCCTTCAAGTGTTTCTGTGAGGATAAAAAGAGAACATGTAAGGATGATGCTTAGTACAGCCTGGACAGAAGAGACACACAATAAGTGTGTCTTACTGAGGCGTATGAGCTCAGGGACTGTGAACATGTTGATTTTCTTCCTGTTCACCTGAATAAACCTCATCCTGCCTCTACAACCTGGGGTCAGAGGTGCAGCTTGCTCTGTTATTCTCTTCATTGCAATTTGGCTCTGGGTTCGAACTCTGGCTATCTTCCTCCATGTTTTCCCTTTACTTACCCTTAATTTTAGCTTAAATTAAGTAAATTCAGAGGCTTTACATTTTAGAGTGTGCACAGAGAATACTGCGGTAAATATCTTTGTATGTGTGTCATTGGCTTATTTTGTATATCTGTATACAAAAATGACTTGCTAGATGAAAAGGAATGCATATTTGTAAATTTGATAAATTCTGCCAAATGTCCGCCCATAAGCTTTTTTCAATTTATAATCCCCAAACAATGTATGTGAGGCCTGTTTTCCATCACTTTGCCAAAAGTGTGATTTGAAGCTCTTTGATCTTTGCCAAATTAGTCAGTGAAATATGATATCTCGTTGTCATATAATTAGCATTTCTCTATTCATGGGTGATGTTATTTGTCTTCTCGTGTGTATGAGAACCACTTGTATTTCCTTTTCTGTAAACCATATCTCCATATTGTTGCCAATAATTTTCTAATAGAATGTATAACATATATATAAGAAATTTGCTTCCAACAGCACTTATGTATTAAGAACATCAGCATTTTGCCTGCATATGTGCATCTTTACTGGTTTTTGCATGTGAGTTTGCTGTTTTTTGTTATGCAGAATTTAAAATTTTTTTATATAGCCATGTTTTGTGTTTTTTTCCTTGTTTCCTGCCATACCTAAAAAGATTTTTTTCCATTCTAAGATAAGGAAAAACATCTTCCATGTTTTATTTCTTACTTTTATGAATCAAGCAGTTTCTCTTCATCTGATTGAGACAAACATAAAATGAGGTTACTTTACATAAAAATCTTCAGACTTGGTTTGGGAGATCTGCAGCCCTACCCTATACTTCCACATGGAAACAATTGGCTGGAGGTGAAGGGCAGGCCCGCCCCTTTGGACAGGACCAGTTCTCTCTGCCTTGCCAGGGTCCCTACCTTGCCCTTTGTACTCACTGGCATTCCAAGCAAGTCCTCCTAGTCAATTAAGCTTGCTACTTCTGAATTAGAGCCTCATGTGGGGTTAGGAAGTGGAAGGGCTGAGCTGATGAGAGTTGGGATCTCTTGGCAGAGCAGTCTGTTTTTTGTAAGTTTTCACATTTCTCTTCATTTTGAACATTCTAATGTGGCTTCCAAAAACAGGGTGCACACCTATGTCTTGGAAGTAGACAAAGCCATCAAACAAATGTTGTACATCTTACACAGTGTGTGAAATTTGTGTGATGATAGTGGTGTGCAATTTAATTGGTAAATGATTTAAAACATTGTTGTTAAAAACAAGCATGGATTTAATTTAGAGTATAAATAAATATCCGGATGACTTTTTTCTAAGATTAAAAAACCCTGGCTACATTCCCTCACCTCAGGCATGTGGTCACTCCACTCTGATGTCAGGATCACTTGGGTATATGTTTGATGCCACTGGATAATGACTTCTACAAGAAGCCTAGAGACAAATAAATTTCTTTGACTAGTCAAGTCTTGTACTTTATATAATCATCTTATTTCAAATAGCTGATATTGGACTGGCGTCCTGTTAATTTGAGTTTTCAGGTAAAAATTAGGTTACTTGGTTCATGAAACGAGAGGGGTATTTTTAATTAATATAGTGTGTATAAAGACTGTGTGTTAATCAAACGGAAACATTTCTATGTAGGAGAAAAGAAGTAAAAATGAAAAGCCAAGAGGGAGAACTTATGTTGTTTCTCTATAAGTCTTTTCAGAATTTTATTCAAATAATAGAGAATAGATTTGTTTCAAACAAGAAACATTTATTAAGTCTTTAACGTGTGCAAGGAATTACTAATGTAGCAGAATAGAGCAGTTTGAGTACTTACAATCTGGTTGGGAAAGAAGGATAACTCCATAAGTAAATAAATAGTGTTAGCCAAAAAACACCCTAGACCCTATACATGTGTCCCTCCAAGTGCATAACACTTAAAACGATGAATGAAATGTAGTTTAAAATAAAACATTTAAAAAGCATAGCTGAGCTGACAACAAAGAAAATACTGAAGGTAAGAAATGATGAGAGAACACCGGTTTTGTTTTTTGTTTTTTTTTTTTTTGGCTTGGGTACATCTGTCAGTGTATGGTGTTCTACATACTTGGTTTTAAAGGACTGTAGTATGGAAGTCGCAGGCCAAACCTAGACTCCAGACAGGTGAGAAATCTGATTGGGGAACCCTGAAGAAAATGAGACCCTGAAGGTTAACACTCACAAAGGGCAAACTAGAAAGCCCAACCCCACAAAGGGGATTTGACCATCTTAGACTTTGCCCTGAATTCTATAAAAAATGACATGGAAAAATGAAGCCTCACATGAGAATTCCTAACCATAAGCCAGAATGGGCTTGTATTTGGAGGCCATAATTCACACTATATGAGGAGTCTTAACAAAATTTCAGGATGGAAATTTAGTAAAAAGTGGTCCTATGTTGATAAGCACCTGCAGGCAACTGATGGAAGCAAACAGATCCTTTTTTTTGAGGATGCACGTTAAACAGAGGTTTCAGAGAATTCTGAAAGAAACATGAGCTCACAATTAAAAAATAAATTAAAAATCACTAACAAGAAAATTGGACACTATGAGAGAGAGACAACAGAAAACTAGCAAATGGTAGAATCAGTTTTATAAAAACTGCAGGCTCAACAGCCACAGACTATAAAACAAATATATTACATACATTTAAATAAATCAGTGAAGATACTGAAGTCATGGTAAAGGAACAAGAAACTATGAATATTGATGAGGCAGATTTTTTTTTTTTTCAGACAGGATCTCACTCTGTTGCCCAGGCTGTGTGTCATGGCATGATCATAGCTCACTGTAGCCTCGAACGCCCAGGCTGAAGCAATCCTCCTGCCTCAGCCTCCCAAGTAGCTGGGATTACAGGCACACACCACCAAACCTGGCTAATTTTTGTACCTTTTGTCGAGATGGGGTTTCATCATATTGCCCAGTCTGGTCTGAAACTCCTGGGCTCAAGTGATTCACACACTTCGGCCTCCCCAAGTGCTGGGATTACAGGTGTGAGCCACTGTGCCTGGCCAAGGCAGATTTTTATAATAAAATCAAATAAAACTTCTACAAATAAAACTCCATAGTATTACATCTTAAAACTGTCAGGTAAACAGCAAATTAAAAACAGCCAACAAGAAAATTAGTGAACTAGAAGATAGATCTGAAGACATTACTCAGGAAATAGCACAAAAATAAAAAGATAAAATGTACAAAAGAGAAGTTTAGACATAGCGGATATAGTATGAAGGTCTAGTAAGTGTTTAATTGAAAACCCAGAAAGATAAAATAGAGAAAATTGGAGAGAGATAATATTCAAAGAGATAGTAGCTGAGAAGTTTCCTTAATCGATGAATAGCTACAATCCTTACATTTAGGAAGCTCAAGGAACTTCAAGTTGGATTAAAATGAAATTTCATCTGAAAACACCCCAGTGAAACTGAAAATAACCAAAGACAAAGAGTTGATCTTGAAAGAAATCAGAAAAAGAAAAAGCAGTCCGAGAGGAAAGAAAGGTTATCTGCAGAGGTGTGTTCACCTATATAACTTCTCAATAGCAACAATGGAAGCCAGAGGAAAATGTAATAATATTCCTCAATATACTGAAGAAAAAATAATTGACAACAAACAATTTAACATAGAATTAAATATCTATCACAAGTACCTGTTGAGAATGAAGCCAAAATAAAGATATTTTTAGAAAAAACAAACAAGGCCAGACACGGTGGCTCATGCCTGTAATCCCAGCACTTTGGGAGGCCAAGGTGGGCGGATCACCTGAGGTCAGGAGTTTGAGACCAGTCTGGCCAACATGATGATGAAACCCTGTCTCTACTAAAAATGCAAAAATTTGCTGGGCGTGGTGGCACGTGCCTGTAATCTCAGGTACTCGAGAGACTGAGGCAGGAGAATTGCTTGAACCTGGAAGGCGGAGGTTGCATTGAGCCGAGATTGTGCCATTGCACTCCAGCCTGGGCAACAAGAGCGAAACTATTAAAAAAAAAAAAAAAGAAAGGAAGGAAAGAAAGAAAGGAAAGAAGGAAGGAAGGAAGGAAGGAGGAAGGAGGAAGGAAGGAAGGAAGGAAGGAAGGAAGGAAGGAAGGAAGGAAGGNAGGAAGGAGGAGGAAGGAAGGAAGGAAGGAAGGAAGGAAGGAAGGAAGGAAGGAAGGAAGGAAGGAAGGAAGGAAAGAAAGAAAGAAAGAAAGAAAGAAAGAAAGAAAGAAAGAAAGAAAGAAAGAAAGAAAGGAAGGAAGGAAGGAAGGAAGAAAGGAAGAAAGGAGAAGAAAAAGAAAAGAAAAAACAAGCAACAGAACTGGCAAAAACCTGAGGGGGTTTAACTATGAATAGCTCCCCATTAATGCCTAAGGACTATATTTCAGGAAGGAAAAAATGAGCCCAGAAGAAGTACCCAAGGTACAAAAAGGAACAATGAATAATACAGTGTACTTTTGAGTAAATATAGATAAACACAGACTACATAAACAAATTAAAAATCTATCCTATGGGTATATAAGATTGATAATTGCAATACAATCCTCAAATACATAACATATAAATCAGAAGGCATATGACCAATGTTTAAGTGCTATAAGTTTCATTTATTTTCAAAGGAAGGTAAAAATATTGATTAGCCTCTACTTTTTAAAGTTAAATACGCATGTTGATCATTTCTAGTGTACTGCTAACAGAATAAACATATAAAGTATGATTTTCAAATGAGAAGAGGAAAAAAGTGAAATGGGGGGGAAAGCAACACTGTCAAGTCAAAAGGAAGCAAAACAAGGGGGAAAAGTTAAAAAATTAAAGAAAATACAAAACTAAGTGCTAAAAATTAATCCAAATGTATTATTAAGAAAATGAATATTAGTTGAGTAAAATTTATAGTTAAAAGTCAAAAACTGTCAGACTGGTTGAAAAACATCAACAAATAAACATCAATGCCACAAATTCAGATATGGATGAGTTATAAGTTCAAATAAAAGGTTATAGAAGGTTGAAAGTAAATGCATGGAAAAAAATTATACCAGACAATACAAACTCAAGAAAACTGTTATAGCCAGATTAATACTAGACAAAAATCTATTTGAAGGCAAAAGACATTCTGGAGATCATTACAAGATGTCTAATTTGAAAACTTCAACATTTGACTAAATTACAGAAATGGACAAATCACCCATCTTAGTGGGAGATTTTCAGACTATTCCCTTCACCATTTATAGACAAGGCAGATAAAGAATCAGTAAATGTATAAATTAAGCAGCTCTAATGGACATATATGGAATACTTCCCCCAACCAGTGGAGTACATTCAGAGGATTTATGAAAACTGACCTGGGTGTGAGTCATAAGGTAATTTCCAACAAAAATTAAGAATGAGTGCCATATGGACCACATTATAGAAACAGAATGGAATTAAGCTAAAAATCTATAACAAAAAATAACTTTAAGATACACCGTGGGCCTAGACATTTAAAAATACACCTCAACCTCCCTGAATCAAAGAAGAAAGCAATACAAAAATTAGAAAATTATGCAAAACTAACATTTTAAAAAACTGCTGTTTATGGAAATCTGTGGACAGTTGCTGTTCAATTCTAACTGGTGATGTGGGGGCTAAAAAATGGCAGAACTTCTGTTTCTTTTTTCCAAAGAAATTCAGGAATCTGAGATTTTTATTGAAAAATGTTCTGATGTTTATGACATTATGTGTGTCTCCTCACCTCCCCCTAAAACATTGGCAGGCCTGTATTCATTTGGTTTGACATTTCTAATGTGAGAAACAGGAAATCATTGAAGCTTTAATGAACTGAAGAATGACATGATCAAATTAGTTTGATTGGAAATACTCAGGTGCTAGTAATATTTTATATATTGTTATTATTTCATATCTTATATATCTTAGTTATATAAGATATACAAAATATTACACATATATTTTTATTTTTTATTTTTAAGGCAGAGTCTCGCTCTGTTGCCCAGGCTGGAGTGCAGTGGCACGATCTCAGCTCACTGCAATCTCCATCTCTCGGGTTCTGTGCCTCAGCCACCCAAGTAGCTGGGACTACAGGCACATGTCACTGTGACTGTCCTATACATATATTTTTAAGTAGAAATAAATCTGGCTCAGTCGTTCACTGCCAAGGTATATACAGAATTTATCAGTTGATTTGGAAACTTCCCAACATTAATCACTTTCCCTTAGGTTGCACAGAATCCCTATAGTCTTTGTAAGTCCAGGAAAATATAAAAGGTCCCCAGTCCTAAGCCTGGTGACGGCTGCGGCCATTGCTTCTTTGCATTGACCTGTGTGGCACATTGTAAGCACCTAATACATATTAGTAGTTTTTATTCCTGTGCCCAAGCAGTAAAATAGATTTAATAATACCAGCATCATAGTGCTGTTCTGAGGATCATCCAACACTTCTGGCAGAGAGAGTGAACAGAGGCTACTGCCCTTTTTCAGTCTGTTGAATAAATGAAACTGGAAGTCAAGGGAATGGCCTGCTTAGTGGAAGGCCTGGCCTTGGAAGGCTGTTGCAGTGTAAGAATCCCAGATCTGCGGTAGAGGAAAAGGAGAAGGAAAGGAGCTGAGTAAAGGAAGAGACATAGGGTAAGCTTCTTGAGCCTTCCTGTCACTGAGGTTTCAGGTTATAAGGTCACTTCAGAGAGGACGTCCCTGATCACCCAGTTTCTTCTATGGCATGGCCCTTTCTAATGATGTGGAAAGGAAGTGTTATGACCTGACATCTTCTTGTTTATTTGTTTCTTATAGTTCACTCTGCTAGAATAAGAGATAAAGGTCTGTCTTGTTGACTGTGGAGTCTCCAGAACCTAGAGTACACACTGCACACAGTAGGCAATCCATAAATATTAGCTGGCTGAGCAAGTATATACTTTATAAATTCGCCTGACTTTACTCTTAGTTTTGAACATTAGGAAGAGTCTACTGAGGTCTGGATTCTGGCAAGATAGGAAATATTAGTAAAGATGACTCAGCAATTGCATTTACATCCTCTGTCTTTTCTCCAAATTCATTCAGGCCATCAGGACCTGGACTACAGTCCAAACTTCCTTTGGAAAAAGACTGAGAGGAATTCTTCCTGAAGTTCCTTGTTTGACTGTGGCCACTGTCTCCCTGAAGAACTGCACTCATTTCAGAAAGAAGAGAGACTTCTAGATAAAGCAGGTGATGCTGGCTTCAAACCAAATTCAAAAACAAGCTGGAGATATACAAGTTGCTAAACCATCCCTTCCCTCAGACTCAAATCAGAGGACAATTGGTAACAACCACCTTTCTCCCATTTGGTTTTGAAGCCCAAACAAAACTGTCACCCTCGCCAAAACCCCTGAAATACAGAAATGTGGTATTAAAACAGTTATGACTGGAAAAGAAGTTCAATGGCCTCATTTCATGATGAAATTACCTATTACTCTTATTATGAATAGTGAATTCTACTGTTCATATAAGTTTTGATTTCATATACACCTGACATTTCAAAGTGCTCTTTCCTTTATATTTCACTTTATACTTGTGACATTCTTAGATATGTTATATCCCATTTTAGAAGGTATAAAAACCATGACTCGAAATGATTACAAGCTTTTCCCAGGATCACTTCATTACTTATCAGGAGACCAGGATTCTAGTCTTGGCTTTGCTGCTGTGTAATGTCCTGTGCTTCTGTCTCTGTCTGTGCTACCTGTCTCAAAGCTAACTCTTTCGTAAGAAACTGAAAGCATCCTCAAATTAGATCAAATAAGATACAGATTTAGAAAATGAGAGGAAATACTCTAGGATTCTTTGTTGAAGAAAAGCTACATGTTACAGTTATCCAGGTTTGTGCTGATTATTTTTGACAACGTTACATGTAGTAATTTAAAAATTATATTTTATACAAGACATTATAGATAATAGTTTTAAAGAGATAATCATGATACTCTGTAATTATACTGTGCTTTTTATCGTTCCAAAGAACATTAAAATCTATTATCTCATTTTATCCTTACAAATGATACCTTAAATTCTCATAATATTGTATTTTTTAGCAGGTTATAGAATCAGAAACCTCTAAATAATGTTTGCAAACTATAACAGAAGGCCTATGCAATTGCTTAGGGTGAAAAGGAACTTGAGTTGCCCTTAAAAATACCTGGCAGCAAATTAAAAGTGGAGAAAGAAAAATCCTCCACATTTAAAAACTTATCTATCTAATTCCCTTGGGATTTCAGGCTCTGTTCACAATAGTGACTGTTTTGGCATCAACTAAAACTGCAAGTTGTATTCATTACCGTTAAGAGTGAAATGGCAGTGAGCTTTGGCTTTCACTGGTTGCTGGGATTAAGAACATGCTAGTAATTAGCTATAACTCATTTGCCTCAGCAATTATCCACAATTATTCATAATCTCATGGGTAATGGAACACACAATGCAGTTGGCTCATGCTGCCTTTTGGGTACTGACCTCTTGGGTGAGAGGTCATCCCAGGCATGAGAAGGGGTGGGCTTTCAGCAGAGTCAGTGGGTCTGCAGACAACATGTGAAAATAATTTACTAGAGACACCATAGAGACATTGTGCACACAGGGAAAGATTTTCAATTTTTTTTAGAGGTGGAAGAACAGAAATAATTTTTGACTTGTTTTATGTTTGAAAAGAATGCCCTGGAAAACAATATGGTGGACTTTCCTTGGACTGTGCCACACAACTAGGTCTTGTGTAGAAACCATGTATATCTTCTAGGTAGAAAACTATATGGGAGAAGGGAGTGGATTGTGGAGCACAATACCTGGACCAAGCAATCTTTGGGATGGAAGCTTGTAGAGTCTTAGCCCACAGCCCTTTCAGGAGCAAACATACATGTAAGTATCATGTTACTTTATTCTTTGCAGAACCCCAAAGGAAGCTTACAAAGGAAACTCTCATTCCTTCTATATTCATTAATTAGGATTCTTCTGTAAGGAAGAGCTGTCCCTTCCTCCCCCATTTATTTGTTGATTCAGTTATTCATTTATATCAATATATGCTCCTAGACAATTATTTTATTCTGTGGGTTATGATCTGGTACTGCAGTTAATTCTTTCTTTGCTCCAATTATGGCAGCTTTGCCCATGGGGATCTCCTCCAAGTTGTGTCCTTGTCCTTTGGCATGTCCCATCCTTTCTTGTGGATTTTCTTATTTCCTGACAGCACAAGATCTTTCAAGCTCATCTTTTAATTTTCCTGTCCCAGCCTTGGAATCAACCTCTTTTCCAAGGAACCTTGTCTCTTTCATTGGAAAATGGTATATAGGAACCAATATCCGGACACTAGGGGTGCTCAAATTGCTATGGAATTGTCATTGTTCCTAGGCTGTCTCAGAGCTAGGAAACATGTACACACACAAATACATTTATATTCCTATATCTGCCTATCTGCATATATATGAATTCATACTGTGTTCAGGAGTTCATACTGATACCTCCCAATCCAGCACACATGTTCATTCTAGCCTGTCCTTTTCTTTGTCTGTAGCTTCTTTCTCCAATGATGAGAAGTCTGGCTCTTGTTATCTACAATGTATTTACTTACCAAAGAATAAAATAAATTGTTGTAGGTTTATGCTATATATATAACACAGGGGAAACCTTTGTAGCAAAAGCTACACTACTACTACACTCTCTATATTCATACTACGCTCTATATTGCAGTATATATATTCACACTAGTTTCTATATTGCAAGATTTCTCAGTTCTGTTTTCTACACATATTTCACATACAACCAGCCTACAGTTTTTCACCTTTCCCACTGATCCTCCCACTTGACAGCCTCACGCCTTTCTGCAAATTGAAGGCTGTGGTGTAGTCTGTGGTACTGGCCATGGTACAACTGTCTGGTATACCAAGTTGCCAGTAGGAGTGTTACTAACTGAAGACTGGAAGGAGTAACATCCCTTGCTCCAGTTTTTTCAGTGAATGCCCTACATGCTGCCCTGAACAAGGAACTATTAGTCACTTTGTATCTGAAAAGGGTCAGGTATGACAGGGAAGCTATCACTATGGTCAACTCTCAGATTTAACTGCATATTTATGGGAGAACTGTTTTCTTTCCATGATTTTCCTAAGGTGCTAGATAAACCCACAGCATGACTTGGAAGTCTACCAGACCTCTCCTGGTGAATTACTACAAATGTTGGCTAAATGTACTCTTTTAAAAACATCCCAGACAGCAGGCATGTCTGGGTGCTCCCAGGGTAAGCCAGTCTTGGGTGAACTAGCTATAAGATGACTTACTCTCTGTGTAAAAGGTCTATGATACCTTTTTCTCCAAATCCTCATCTCATTTGAAACTTGGAGAAGCCAGAGTCAGCAGAGGGAGGGAAGGAGGAGAAGAGAAAGAGCCAGATTTTAAAAAAACAATCACAGAGAGGCTTATCACACCCCATCTACTCCTGCAGGTTTCCAAGCTGATTCTTGCCTAAGCTAGGGCAGGGGAGAAATTTAAAATTAGATAACAGCTTGGAACTTTAACTTTACATTTAACTGGCTTTCTGATACCTGAAGGAAAAAAAAAAAAGCTAGAAAAACTATGGAATCTTCCTGGTATTTCATCTAGGGCAGAGAAGAATGATTTGGCAAAATTTGGTTGAAAGTGTTTTGCAAATGGGAATGAGTTATATGTAGGAGGACATTTCTCCCACCATGTGTGTGTGTGTGTGTGTATTTTCTTCTGAAATTAGGATGCATCTTAGCACCAGTGAGTACATTTATGGAGGTAATTTTCTTCCTTTCCCTCCCTCCTTCCATTTCTCTTTTTTTCTTCTTGTTTTTTTCTGAATAGCTATTATTAAAACTGTATTGTGTCTTACAATCAGAGCTGAGGAATTGCTGCAAGTTCAAGGTTTTTTTTTATTTGTTTGTTTTGGTTTTTTTTTGAGATGGAGTCTCACTCTGTCCCCCAGGCTGTAGTACAGTGACTCAATCTCAGCTCACTGCAAGCTCCGCCTCCCAGGTTCACACCATTCTCCTGCCTCAGCCTCCTGAGTAGCTGGGACTACAGGCATCTACCACCACGCCCGGCTAATATTTTATATTTTTAGTAGAGATGGGGTGTTAGCCAGGATGGTCTCGATCTCCTGACCTCGTGATCCCCCACCTTGGCCTTCCAAAGTGCTAGGATTACGGGTGTGAGCCACCATGGCTTGACGCAAGTTCTATTTTAAAAAATTTTGTATACATTTATGGGGTACAAGCACAGTTTTGTAACAGCATAGAGGCCAAGTCAGGGCTTTTAGGGTATCCATCACCTGAATGATGTACATTGTACCTGCTTAGTAACTTCTTATTATCTACCCCCCTCCCACCCTTCACCCTACCTAGTCTCTATTGCCTATCATTCCACTCTCTGTGTCCATGTCTACCCATTTTTATCACCCACTTGTGAGTGAGAAAGTTCTATTGTTACTACACTTGATCTTAGCCAAAAGGCCGAGAAGCGATGAAAGTTCTAGTGTTTAATGTAATATTGCTAGCGTGAATTTTTCAGTGGAAGAATGCTTCTTAAGCATAAAACTGTTCCTTAATTTGTATTATGTTATCAAGCTCACAATCTCATGACAAGAAATGGACAGCTGAAGTTTCCCACCTTTAGCTATCTTTGGACTTACCTCAAGACAGATTTCAAATTTTAGGCAGAACACTTTGTCTGTAGTGAGTATATTTTCCTTTCTCAGGATGGTTTCAGAAAGGGAAAAGAAAAAGTTTATTTCTGCAGGAAAAATTGGAACCGAACAGACTATCTATTAACTTTGGCTTTTTTGGTTTTTCTGTTTAATCATACAGTAAATGGCAGAACCAGAATAAGTTTCTCAAAATCTAAAAAAACAAAAACAAAAAAACCAACAATAATAACCATAACACTACAAAATATCCTCATTTTTGATGAGCTATATAGAAATTTCTACTTTATGTGATTTAAAAGGAGAGAGCTGGAGAATCCTGAAAAGATGGAGTTTCTAATGGAAAGGCTGACAGACCCTTAACGACGAGTCTGTTGCCAGGCGCCGCCATAATAAATGGTGGCCAGCATCCAGGAGGGCTCACAGCTGCATGTCTGAACTTTATGAAATATCCAACTAGAATGTGCAGGCCCCGGCCAGCTTGTAACTCATTCCTGGCTGACACATTCCAGTTCGTAATTAGTGTAGTGCTAATATGATCCTCATTTTTTAATTCTTTCCTGTAAAACTGGACTGTTTCAAAAGACAAAGATGTACTTCACTTGGCAATCAGGAAATCCACACAGTTGGATTCTCCAGGCACTCATGTGTGGCTGGAATCTATAGAAAAGGGAAGTAGGTTCAGCTTTCTTCTGTTTGCCTGTGAAGCAGCCTATAGATCCCCAGATTTTATTTCAGCTTATGTTGTCAGTCTCTCCTCTCATAAAATCTTGTTTTTCTTTTGGCCTGCTAATGCACAGAAAATGGATCACCACTCCCCCTTGATCTTACTCCTCGTGGACAAGTGGATATAGACACAGCCTGTCAAATGGAATGAGCAGGATGTGCACAGATCATACATTTCCATCATGGATCTGCAACTTGCATGTTTCACATTTGCATGTTTCACATTTGCTGTAATTTCCTGAAGTTGCTCTGATGGATTTGTAGTGTGGGCGCTTGGCGGAGGTGAAACTACATTTCCCAGAATTCTCTACCTGCCTGGTTCCAGGTTGACTTGCACCACAAGAAGTGAGAGGTAGAAGTGACGTTTGGGGGTACAGGAGCACCTTGTTGGCAGCTTCTCCAATTCCTGGCCAAGTGTAGATTTTGCTCTGTGATGAGAAAGGTGCCAGAATCACATCCTTTAATTGGATGTTTGGAGAAACCAATATGGATTTCAGTCCATCCTCGTGGGTTCAAGCGCATTGCCATGGGCTCCACTTTTGTCCTACTCTCCCCCATTTAGATTCCGTCTTTCTTTCCCAGCTGCCTGCCCTGCTGACTTTAGGGCCAACACAGATACAACAACCTTACAGCCTTACACAGACTGTTTAATCATCACCTATCATTGTGTAAGGTCAAATTCTCATAACGAATCCCTTATTTTATATCACTGTAGTGATTCTTCTCCTCTCATCTCACTCTGCCTAATACAGTTACATAGCCCTTCACAATCTTGCCCTAAAGCAGTGCCCAGGAAGTATGCAATCAATTTTTGTTACTGAGGCAGAACAGGTATCTTTATTCTCCTTTTATAGCTGAGAAAACTGTGGACAAAGAGATTCAGTGACTCGACCCAGCCAGTAAATACCAGAGATAGGGTTTGAATGAGACCTTCAGAGACTATACCCAGTATACCTGAGTGGGTGGCATATGTAAACTGAAATCAAAAGAGGTAACATGTGAAGAGGTACTCAACGTTCCCAGTAATCAAGATCACACAAATATGAGATGCCATTTTTTTTTTTACTCATCTGGCTGCAAAAGTTTGTAACGGTTGATGTGAGAAAGAATCTTCTCACGGGAAGAGGAAATACTTATGAACTGCTGGTGTTAACTGGGATAGTCACTTGGGACAATTTGATATTTGCTAAAATTTAAAGAATTCATATCCATGACCCAGCAAGTTCATTATGCACAATTTACTTCAGCATACACTGCCATGTGTGCACAAGGAGGCATTTTTAAAGATGCCCAGTAGAATAAAATGATGTGCATTAGCCTGATGAAACGATGATGATGCATTCGTACTCCAGAATAAGGTAGTCCTGTCCACACTCAGGTGGACACCACTTCATGAGTATTGTAACATAAACAAGAAGCCAGTTACAGAATTATGTGTTTAAGGAGTACAATTCGTGTGAAAACACACAAATTAAACAGGGATTTATGTTTTCCATGAGCAAATATATGTAAGTAAAAGTATCTTTTAAAAAGTTGGCAAGCTAATGATGATTAGAAGAGAGAGGGAGGAAGCTGGGATAGGGAGTGATAAAGCTGGGTTTAATTTATTATGTTTTTTTCTTTTTTAAGGAAAATGTATTTATTACCTATGTAATTAATTTTTAGCTCCAAAAATAAAGGTAACATGTACAAAAGATGAGTTATAGGCCTCACTGAGTACTAAAAGAGGAATGGTATGTTTGAATTAATTTAGTTAATACTTTCATTTTATAGAGAAGGAAATTGGTACCCAGAGGCAGGAAATGATTGGCTGAAGGCGGAATCCAGTAAAAATTTGAAATCGGAGTGTCTCAGAAAAATTGGTAACAGAGTTTCTGAAATAATCTCTGAAAACACTTTGATGAAATCAGAGTGTATTTCAGAGCACCATTGTGGAGACCCCCTGAATAAACATGATGCAGTTTCAGGGGCTGTGATTTAGATAGTTGACAATGTTGCCCAGGGGCCCTGTTAAGATCACACCTTACTATCATCTGTGATTCTTATAGTCTATTGCTAATTCTGTGTGTTTTTCTAACATCTTCAACCTTTGTTGCCTCAGTAAATTCGTTTTCTCTGTAGCAAGTTCAAAAATACTTTGACCTTTGTCCTTCCTCAACGTGAGCCATTTTTGCAATATTTACCTAAAGGACAGAAAACTCAGAGGCAGTTCCCTGAGTTGATTAAAGCCATTCTTTAAATCAACAGAGATATGTTGGTGATAAAATTTTGGTAGTAAATTGTGAGCTTTTTTTCTGATGACCCAGGATAGAGGGAATTGGGTTCTGCTTCTACGAATACACAGTACGATCATGTGCTGCATAACAGCGTTTTGGTTGATGACAAACCACATATACCATAGCGGTCCCATAAGATAAAGGAGTTGAAAAATACCTCTTGCCTAGTGATGTCATAGCTGTCAAAACATAGACAATGCATGACTCATATATTTGTAGTGATGCTGGTATAAAGAAACCTACTGCACTGGCAGTCATATAAAAGTATAGCATATACAATTATGATTAGTGTATAATATTTAATAAAGACAATAAGCAACTCTTACTTTTTTTTTACTATACTATACTTTTTAGCATTTTAGAGTGTACCCCTTCTACTTATACACACATACACACACATATGTATATGTATGTAAAGTTAACTGTAAAACAGTTTTAGGCTGATTCTTCAGAAGGTATCCAAAAGAAGGCATTGTTGCCATGGGAGATGGCTCCTTAAAGATCTTTCAAAGCACAGGATGAGGAAGTGAAAGAGAGTGATATTGATGATCCCGATGCTATGTAGCCTAGGCTATTGTGTGTGCATGTGTCTTAGTTTTTAACAAAAAATTTAATAAGAAAAAATATTTTTTAAATAGGAAAACACATAGAATAAGGACGTGAGGAGAGAAAATATTTCTGTGTAGCTATACAATGTGTATGAATTTTAAGCTAAGTTTTACTATGAGTCAAAAAGTTAAAAAAATTAAAAAGTTTATAAAGTAAAATTACTATAGTAAGCTAATGTTAATTTATTATTGAATAAAGAATTTTTTTATAAGTCTAGTGTGTCCAGTGTTGATAAAGCCTACAGTAGTGTATAGTCATGCCCTAGAACTTCACATTCACTCACCACTCACTGACTCACCCAGAGCAACCTCCAGTCCTGCAAGCTCCATGCATAGTAAGTGCCCCATACAGGTGTACCATGTTTTATCTTTTCTATCGTATTTTAATTGTACCTTCTCTATGTTTAGATTTGTTTAGAGACACAAATATGATGTGTTACAATTACATATGGCATTCAATATGGTAACAGGCTGTTCTGACTTACAGCCTAGGTCCAATAGACTACACCATATAGCCTGGGTATGCGGTAGGCAATACAATTTAGGTTTGTGTAAGTACACTCTAGGATGTTTGCACAACAACAAAATCCCTAACTCATCTCTTAGAAAGTACTCCTATTGCTTAGCGAGACATAACAGTAGCTGCACTTGGCCTTCTCAAGGTTGGGGAATAACCAACCGTAGCGCAGCCGGATAGATAGAAGTCTCTTTGGCCGATAGCCTAACTGCAGTCTGTTTGTAGAGTTATGCTTGATGAGTAGAATTGATGAGTGCCCTGACTTGTACCCATCATTTCAGTCCTATATGTGTCATCCCCAGCTCTAAAGATCATCTCTGAATCGCTGACCCTCACTCTCTACCTTAGGTGATCTCCCTCCAGATCACCTGGGCTCACCCCATTTGTGCTGGAACAATCTACTCTGTGTTTTTCTCTTTCACAGTATTGTGAGCAGAGGGAGAGCTGCTGGATGCTGGTGGGGAGCAAGCTCAGAGGCAGGGGACCTCCCTGTGACTTCCTCCCCTCTGGGCCTCAGGCTCTATCATTGCCTTTACCAGAACATCTTTTTCATCATAGTTACAGCAACCACCACACAGTACGGTATCTGAACAAAATTGCCGAAAAGATGCAACTCATGGAGATGTTACTTAGCCAGAACAATGTCTTTCCTTGTTGCCTCCTTACCTTTCTTAGCTCTGTGTCCGCCCGCATCCTCTGCCTCTCGGACAGCAAGCTCTTTCCCGGACCACCATTTCCTCCTCTGCTATTCTTTTCTCTTGGGAAGTGAAAGCTCTCATGGCTGCTTCCAGAAGCAATTCTGTTCCTCTCCTTTGGGGCTGAACTCTTCTCCTCAATCCTGGTTCCATGATGCAGAAGAGGCACTCGAGCAATCACAACTGCCTACAGCTCTCACAAAATGTTTGATTCCATTAAATGTGCCCATAAGTTTCACCTTTCTCCAAGCAAAAAATAAACACTTTTATTTTCTGTACTCTGATACCTGGAGGTGTAGTATTATATTATATCCCTTTTTCATCGTCTGCAATTTAAAGGGTATGGGAGATCGTGGCCTCATCTCTATGCCGAGTCTCAAATGAATCAGAATCCAAGGCTGTCCAGCATCCAGTCTCCTCCAAGGCTTACTCTCTTTAGGTTAACATTTCTGAGCTCTGGATCAACAAGTATCAACACACGCCACATATGTTACTCATATTCTTCAACCTACTGAAAAGAAAACTACCCAAGCCTACTGTGTTACCGGAACTGAAGTAAACATTGGCAACAAGTATGGAAAGGCTGACCTGCTGGTTTAATATTTTCCCATTTCAACCTCTTAAGTGCATCGTGTGAATCATCTAACACCAAAATATTGTGCTACCCATGCTCTATGAGGTCTTTTTTTGTTACTTATACAGTGAATTTTGCCTTCAGTGTTATGTTTTGTGTGATCATGTGTTTGTGTGATTTTTTAAAATGTTAAGGGTTCTATTGCTGAATTCTTGGGCCGATTTATTGGAAAAGGGAGCTCCTGTCCTCTTATCTATCCACCTTAGTCTTCCAATATTTTATTTCTAATGTTTACAAAAAAGAAAAGTCCCTCTGATGATATGAATTGGTATGAACTTTTGTAGGGAGATGATAAAGAAACAGGAATTAGTTGACGTTTTATAAGAAGTAGCTTATTCTACTACTAATAACATCAGTGAAAAATGTACTGTGAGCTAGGTATGTTGAAAGTAAAAACCATGAATAAAAGGTGGTTCTATTCCCAATGAGGGGACAGTTACATGTATTTGATGAAAATTAATAATCACCAAATCATTGTGTTCCGTACTGCTGGTGGCATTAGGGGGGTCTGCTGGTATACCTCTCGTCCTCTTCAGAGTCTGCCCCTTGAGGCAATGCCTCTCACAAACCCCAGCCCAAACCTCCCTGGAAGAGCAGGCAGGACAAACCAACTCTGGGCTGTACTGGTTCATGCCAGGACTCAATATTCCCTCCTCCATTCTTAAGATGATTGTATGAGACTCACCAATCCAGCGAAACCCACAGTTCCTTGTCTTTTAATCTGTGGTTAACAGAGTGTGGTCTCCAGACCAGCATCATCAGCATTACATGGGAACTTACTAAAGAGCAGATTCTCAGGTCTGACCTCAGACTTCCTGAATTGGAAATCCTGGAGCCGGGGAGAAAGGCTCAGTGATCTGTGTTTTAATAAGCCTTCCAGGTGATCCTGATGTCCTCTCAAGTTTGAGAACTGCTGTCTTCAGCCCTTTCCTGGGTAGAAGCCCTCCTGCTTCAAGTTCATTAAACACGGGCTCGGGTTCTCCCCTCAGCCCATCACCTTGCCTGGGAGGGGACCCGTCTCTGGAAGGACATCTGCATTTTCACCTCTAGGCATGGGCTCAGGATCTACTACTAGTTCTTCTCCCCAACCCCCAAGCCCTTGTCCTATATTAGTTTAGAGCTTTGATTGTACCTTTATTGTCAGATCTATTTTATTTATTTACTTTTTTAACTAACCCAGGCCGGAAGCAAACATAATTGGGAGAGTCCAATTTTATCAAATGTATCACAGAATCTGTTTTTGAGCTAAAATGAAACTACGGCTATAATTCACCAAAATTAGTGTTCTGTCCTGAGGTTATTGCAAACCAAGTCGCCTGCCAGATTTCTTCAAAAATCTTGGATTGTTGGAAATAAAGTTTTATGCGTTCCCACCCTAGGGGTTGGTGGAAGCCAGGTAGGGGCCTCAGATTAATGTCAGAATGTCTAGTTTCGTCTATGTTTATGACAGTGTTGTTACTGTTCTTGCTGGAAAAATCTTGTCGTTGGCTGCATCTCTCCAGAGCCAAATGGAAGATTGCTTTGATATGTGAGAAATTTCCCAAAGGAGAAGGCAGAGACCCTTCTGATGACTTGAATGAGCTCTGCTGTTTTTCCTATCACTTCCTATCACTTTCCTATCACTTCTAAATCTGTTGTCCCTTTTCCTCTTCTGCTGGTTGATCCCTTTGGGTTCACCCTTTAGAGGTGGGCTTCGGAGCTCCTCACTTCTGTCCTGTCTTCATTCTCCACTCTGGGAATGTACCTTTGTTCCCACATCTATACCCCTGGACCTGAAGGTTCCACTCCCCGCTGGGCTATTACCACTGGGCCATCTCATCAGAGAAGAGATGAGGGCTTCCACCAGCCCTAAGGTGAAAATGCATGAAATTCTATTTCCAACAATCCAAGATCTTTGGGTTGTTGGAAGGTGGCTTGGTTTGCAATAACCTCGGGACAGAACACTAACTTTGCGGAATTATAGCCATGGTTTACATTTTAGCTCAAAATCAGATTCTGTGATACATTTGATAAAACTGGACACTCCCAAATTATGTTTGCTTCCTTGACTTCACTAAGTGGAGCCCTTGTTTTCAAATCCCAGCTCTTCCTCTTCTCATTGTCCATTTTATACACATTGGCATGCCTTCAACTATTCTTCTCCTTTTGCTGTGTGTCTGCCAGTCAGTCAATTATACCTAGTTTATCCCCAGTGCGTATCATATCTCTGCCCCCTTACCACTGCTTGGCTTCAAGCTCTGGGCAATTCTTGTTTACGTTATTACAATAACCTTTCAGCTGTTCTCTGTCTCTCTACTCTTTTACTGAATTCGCGTACTCTACATACCACCACAAATGATCATCTTTCTAAAACGCAGATCAGATATTTCTTTCTCCTTGTTGAAACATGCCATGGCTTCCTATGGCCCTATAATGGAATGAAGTCCCAGATCCTTAGTAGCCAGCTCCAAGTTCCCACGATGAGGCTGCTCAACCTAACTTCAGGCCACTGTGGCACGTAACCTCCGTGAAGTAGCCTGTTTCCCGAGCTGTTGCACATTCTTATCTGCTTATTTCTTTTCTTATGTTATTCCCTGCACATTACCCCAGGCTACTCTTCTGCTTGTCAAAACTCTGCTCATTCATTAAAGTTTACCTTAAAATATTATTCACAATTTTTTATTCACAAGGACACAATATGTGTCCCTTTCTCTGTTAAATTATTCCATCTGTTGAACTTCCCACTGAATTTGGATACACTGTGATTGTACTCGTTTAATCTTACTTTTCTATGAGTTTGTCTTTTTTACTAGATTGTTCATCTCTGGGTAGCTTAGGTGTCACTTTGTCCCCTAACTGCTTTGGACATTTCTGCATCCACTCTTAGGCTGGTGGAAATCTGAGGCCCTCTCTAGAAATCTGCTGAATATGGGGAATGTGTGTGTGTGTGTGTGTGTATGTGTGTGTGTGTGTGTGTGTGTGGAACATGGGGGACCACATTCTCCTGACTTTCTCTGCTTACCTGACTTTGTTCACTTGTTGGGTTTGATGACATCATTTTGTTCCCAGTAAGAAACATCTTTGCTTCCGTAATGAGGAATGTACTTATCTCTCACACTGAGGTCTCATGAGTTTGATAGACTTTCTAGAAAAAGAAAATTGTTGTGTGGAGCAGTCACGGGATGAGCACATCACTGAGTTTCCAGCCTTCCACCAGCAGGAGCTCCGCTGCTTCCTCCCTTGTCTCTCCCTCCCAGCTTCACTTCCCTCCCCTCGCAGGTGATCTGGGACCTGCAGTTGGTGTCCTTTCAATGCTCAGAACCACTTCCCTTCTCATTAGCCTGGGCGCAGGAGGAGCCTGTGACACTTACAAGGCTTACCTTTTCCGAGACTCTGATGATCGAATTTTTCTTAACACAGTTGCTTCTTAAAGGAAATCCTGGTGTCCGCTGTGAAGATCCTCACATTGTCTCTTTTTCAGAGCAGCACATGTGTGTTCTCACATTTTTGGTATAATGTTGCCGAAGACATTCGGAAACAAATAACTGGCTGCCTGTCACTGTGTGCTTTTCTCTTTAGAGAGGGAACCCCAGGATAGGTAGAAGTTGATGGGGCCAGATACGGACTCTCCAGACGGTCTTTGGGAAATGATACAGATCTAACTGCAGAGGCAAGTGTCCGGTGCCGTGGAATGAAGGGCCTAAAGGTGGTGTGGTGGCTACAGTGTGTCTGAGGTCCCTGGCACCACTGGGCATGTCCTGGACTGTTGCTCCTGTGACTGGGTCATGGCTGCTCTCCGCCTTCCTGGGTTCCTTCCAAGCCTTGCTCTCTAGCTGTCCAACGCGTTTCCCAAGCTTCCCTCTACTTGTCTCCTAAGTTCTTTCTTTCTGCTTAAGTTCATCGGAGCCCCTTTTTGTTGTTTACCACCAAAAGCCCAGAGTGCTACAAAAGCTTTGCATATGGTTTATGCTGAAAAATATCTTTAGAGGAATCTATTGAATGCTTAAAATTACCAAAATTATGAACTATGGCTTTTTTTTTTTTTAATCATTTGGGTAGTATGCCTCCCAGGTTCAAGCAATTCTCCTGCCTCAGCCTCCTGAGTAGCTGGGATTAAAGGCTCCCGCCACCAAGCCTGGCTAATTTTTTGTATTTTTTTATAGTAGAGAGGGGGTTTCACTATGTTGGCCAGGCTGATCTTGAACTCCTGACTTCATGGTCCACCCACCTCAGCCTCCCAAAGTGCTAGGATTACAGACATGAGCCACCGCACCTGACTTTTTTTGTTTTTGTTTTTGTTTTTGTTTTTGAAACAGAGTTTTGCTCTCGTTGCCCAGGCTAGAGTGTAAAGGCACGATCTCGGCTCACTGCAACCTCCACCTCCTGGGTTTAAGCAATTCTCCTGCCTCAGCCTCCCAAGTAGCTAGGATCAGAGGCGCCTGCCACCACACCCAGCTAATTTTTGTGTTTTTGGTAGAAATGGGGTTTCACCAGGCTGGTCTCAAATTCCTGACCTCAGGTAATCCACCTGCCTCGGCCTCCCAAAGTGCTAGGATTATAGGTGTGAGTAAATTTTTTTATTAGACTATAAAGGCTTATTTTTTATTGAACTCTCAGAGAGGTTAAAATGTCTAGATGCTATTGGTTCTGAGTATACACCAATTCCTGCTTTTGTAGTTAACTCTAAGTGACGTGCTTGGGGAATGGATTTAACTTGTTTTCTTGGATGAAAAGTAAGTGCTTCTCGACAAAGCATTGTAAAGAACGTTCCAAAGTCATTTGCAGATGTTAGTCATTTCCTAACTCCTTTGTAAGTTTCTCGTTTTGGTAGGCCTGGACCACATGCCATCCACAGCTGTCGAAGGGAGTGTCTATGGGCAAAAAATAGCTGAAAACCTTTGAATTTAGAATTTGATTTAAGTGGTGCTGATAGCAAGAGTTTTGAAACAGTGCTCTGCAGAGCCCAAGGGCCTTCACAGGGCCGGGCTGGGAGTCTTACAGGACGTGTGCATGGGGAAGTGACAAGGCCAGCATCTCTGCATGCAGGACAGCATCTCTCTCTTTTTTTTTCTATTTAAGTATTACATTTTCACACAAGTCAATGGGCCCCTGTTGAACCTAGCAAACACTGGACCACTACCCCTTCCACGTACACCTAGGGAAAAAAATGTACATATGCACATACATTTTTGCATGCAACTTAGGATGTTCACGGACCCTCTGAAGATCTTCATACTTTCATTCCATAGGTTCCCAGATTAAGGAATTTTTTAAAAGTTTTCTTAGTTGAAAGCTGCTTTGACTCAAGAAGGAAGAAGACGAAGGAAAGCCTCTGTTCTATCTATATTCCTATGCCTTCAGATTCTCTCAGTATCTTCATATCTGGTTGGTTTTCAAGAACTGCCTTTTCATGGCCCTCTGAAAATAGATTTCATTTGCACAATGAAGGTGTGTGTGATGAATCTTTGCTCTTGGACAAACCCAGGCTGCCTGTTGGCTTTGCGTTCAGAAGATCATTTACTAAAACAAGTTTGTTTCTCTGCAGAGTATGTCTTTGCATGCTTTTGCGCTGAAGAGGACTCCAAGTTTCATAGAAACAGGTTGGTATAAGGTGCTCATGGTCTGAAAGGCATCCTCAGGACCCCAGGGACCCAGTGGGGCCTAGATCAATAATAGAGAAAAGGCAAGAGAATGCTGAGAGCCAGGTATGGGGCAAGAAGAAAAGAAGCATAGGGAAACGAAGAAGGAAGGAAGGAGAACTTGGTGAGGGTCAGAAACTAGCTGAAGGATTTTTCCTTCCCTAGATCCTTCTGCCTGAATCTTTCATTCCCCTATTTATGGAACTGACCCCCTCGCACTCTTTGGGTCTTAGATGAAATATCACCTCCTTTTACTTACCCCTAATATAAGTAGGTTTCCTCTGTTTGTTCTTTCTCATAGCATTTCAAATACTCCGTTTATAGCATATATCACAATTTAATATTGTATATATGTTTGTGTGTGTGTGTAAATTTGTATATGTGTGTGAGCATAATTTTACACACCACACATATACACACTTATATATGTAACATTACATATATATCCGTTTGTACTCTTTCTTAATTATTGGCTATCTCTCTGTCTTTTAGTGTAAGCCACAGTAAGGGCAGGAACTTATGTCTCTTTTGTACATGATACAGAGTACAGTTGGTTGATAAATAATTATTGAGTAAGTGAATGAATAAATGGATCACTGGAAGTTTTTTGCGGGGGGTCTTGCTTTGTCACCCCTTGCACTCTTGCTAGAGTGCACTGGCGTGATCATAGCTTGCTGCAGCCTCAAACTCCTGGGCTTAAGCAATCCTCTCACTTCAGCCTCCTGAGTAGTTGGGACTATAGGAATATGCTACCATGCCTGGCTATTTTATTTTATTTTTTTTGAAGATGACATCTTTCTGTGTTTCCCAGACTGGTCTCAAACACCTGGCCTCAAGTGGTCCTCTCACCCATGGCCTCCCTGAGCACTGAGATTACAGGTATTAGCCACCACACCTGGCTTTCATTGGAAGTTCTAATGCCAGGAAGATGCATGAAGTATGGTTCTCTCTGAACTATGGAAAGAGCCATGCTACCCAGTGGCCTAAAGATGGATGACTTAGACTTGGGGGAAGAACTGGATAAATGAGAGAATGTGGACTTTTCCCAAAAGGACACAGTTGGGAAAAATCTCAGCTCAGAAATTGCTTTGCTCTGGATTTCAGTGTGAAAACCCCAAAGGGAGGACCACCACAAACTAGATCTAGCTGGGCTCTGTAAACAATCTGAGTTTCTGTTGCTAGCTTAGAAGGTGCTGTGCCCCTGAGAAGGAATGCAAGGGAGTGGGCTGAGAGCAACGCCACTTTCTGGAGTCCAGAATGTTAAGGCAGCAGATCCTAACACATCTCATGAGGGCAGTGGAAATAGTAGGGAAGGTGACCAGCCTTGCCTTCTTTTGGTTTCACAAAGAGTGATCTCCAAGCTTATGTGTAGCCCATGACATTGACACCCCAGGTGAAACACAGTTGAGGGTGAGTGAGAACTGCTCAGAAAGTGAGAAGTTTCTATCTTCTCTGACATTTGCTGTTACGTCTCAAATCTTTAGCCCTGTGGACACCAACAAACACTTTAAAAAGCACGCATTCAAGGAAGGCATTCGGTGCTACAAACTGGAACTGGAAATCTTCCGTTTCCTAGACTTAACCCAAGGTAAAAGGAAGACATCTGCTGGAAAAGCAGATACTTCCTCTGGAAACATGTCCTAAATGGAAATGGAAGAACTGAATCCATTATATTTAGAAGTTTTCTCATTTTGTAGTATCCACCTCTAAGTGTATTAGCTTTCTTATAAACAGTGATAAAGATAACGTATAAAAGGCAACAGCATTGCATTTTCTTAGTTTGGGTTCTCATGAGTTGAATTTTCTTGTTCAGTTAAAGGAAAAATAATTCTCTCAACTTGCCTAGTTTGCCTGAATTATTCTAGAGAGTGGTTTAAGTTTCCACTTCACTTCATGTTCTGTAGATGTGGTATTGGCAAATCCTATATACATTCTCTGCAGTAAAAATTCTAGGAATGGTTGGCGATTGAACTTAAGAAGTCAGAAACTTGGTTTTGAATCCAGGCCTGTCACTTACTAGGGGGATGACCTTGGAGAAGTGACTCAGTAACTGGCCTTTTGTGACTAAGAATGAAAGCATTGGTTTAGATGGTCTCCAAGCTCCAGTTATAAGATCGTGTGATATTCTTTGTGAACCCAGGAATTGATGTCGACGTCCTTTTTCTTCTGTAAATTACAGAAGAGGAGGCTGAGCAGTGAACATAAGTGATGTTCCTTCTCCGATCTATCCCACAAATTAGCACAGATCTTACCTCTCACTTGTCCCTACCCTTCCCGGGGAGGGCCAAGGTATGTCCCTCAGTGGGTTTCACCCATCCTGATAAAACATGAGGAAAGGAGTGGGGGCTTATGTATTCTTGTTGAACAAACCAAACTTACAGGAAATGTCAAAATCCTGGACTTCACTTCAGCCTACAGTCAAAGAATGTGCTAAGGAGATGAAATAGCCCACTCCACCTAAAAGAGAAGCCATCCAATCCCTCACAAACTGAAGTGAAGTCACTTGTAGCATTGTTTCACAGTTTAACAATGTGGGGGTTAAAGCCAAATTTTTATGAAGAACAGATGGGCCCACAGGCCACAGAAAGGGAAAAAACTGCCTCAAAATAGGCTTGCTAAATATTATTATCTCTAAATATAAGCAGGGAGAAAATTCATTCTGTTTAAAACATGCTAAAAATGTCTTATGATATTTTTTAGTATTTTTAATTAATATGTTTTTTAAAGATGGAATCTTGCTACGTTGCCCAGGCTGGTCTCAAACTTCTGGGCTCACGTTATCCTCCTGCCTCAGTCTCCCAAGTAGCCGGAATGACAGGTGTACGTTACCACACTCGACTGTCTTAGGGTCTTTTTGTTCATTATCATTCCTCCAGCACATAGATAAATGTGCTACAAACCATGTAATACTGCCCATTCTATTACACTTAGCATTATTTTCATTAGCAAATTCAACTCTCTTTTATAAAGTATTTTGTCCAAAGACATTGTCTGTGAGAGATATATTGAGAATCTAAGTACAGTCTAGGAAATGTGGACCAAGGGAGGCTTGTCTGATCTATGGGATGGGTAAGTAACAAGTGGTTTGGAAACCAGAAACTTCCCCTTGCTTCTCCCAAGTATTTTTTGTCCTGTCTGTTACAGATTCCTGAAATTTCTTTCCCCGTGACTTTCTTTCATTTTATAATTAAAATGAGATATAGTAGACAAAAACTTCTACAGACGTAGCACCTTGGCTAAAGTTTTTACTAAGGTGTAAATGACTAATAGAAAATTTTTCCTTAAAAAGTGAATTTCAGTGGAGTAGCTGGGGAAGGTCATGTAAAGAAGGTGCAGACTTGCCTTCAAGGAGCACATCTACAACAAAAATAATTTCTTATGTCAGTTTACACTGCATTTTTTACAACACAACACACGCTGTATTTCAGGTCTGTCAACCTCTAAATGTCCAGTTGCACATATAACTCACTCCCATGCAATCCAGATGATCTCATCCAGAGAAGCTCCACACTGCACCCAGTTAGCTGCATCATTAGGGGATCATGCAAAAGTCAGGGGGGGCCAGAGTCAAGAGCCAGGTTTCATAATAATTCTCGAGTGGTCATGGATAGCTGGAGCCTTTGAAATGGACATGGATTATTTATGGATAGAAAGCATTTAGAGGATAAGGTCTCTGGAATGAAAATCCAAGAGGAGAAATAAATGGGGAATGCATCCCAGGGAGATGAATAATATTTCCTAAAGTGTGTTTGTTTCCAGGCAGTTTCCTTTATCTTTACTGCTTATAGAGGTAGTCTTTGTGAGAGGTCTCAGACCTAAAGAAAGGGCTGGTGGGATGAAGTCTGCTTTGTGAAATGCTCATCTTTGGCATCTGCATGCATGGTGAGGGGGCTGGGTGGCTTCTCTAGGGGGGCTGTATTTTTTTTTTTTTTTTTGAGATGGAGTCTCACTCTGTCGCCCAGGCTGAAATGCAGTGGTACGATGTTGGCTCACTGCAACCTCCACCTCCCAGGTTCTAACAATTCTCCTACCTCAGCCTCCGAAGTAGCTGGGACTACAGACGCGTGCCAGTGCACTTGGCTAATTTTTGTGTATTTGGTAGAGACAGGGTTTCACTATGTTGGCCAGGCTGGTCTTGAACTCCTGACCTCAAGTGATCCCCCAGCCTCGGGCTCCCAAAGTGCTGGGATTACAGGCGTGAGCCATCGCACCCCGCCTGGAGGGCTGTGTTCGAATATTTGCCTTCTTTTTCCTTCTCCAACCCTTCTAGAAGCTTTTCCTTCAAGAAGTGTTTCCTTAAACACCTATTATATACCTGCAATGACACTAAGCAAAGGAAGTAGAGCAATAAGCAAGCGATCCACAGTCCTGCTGGGGACACAGGCATGAAGCAAACGACCACCAACGACTCGCCGATTTTACTCGGAATAAAAACATTAGGAAGGAGAAGAACACAGCAGTGAATGTTTCAGCCACTTGGTCTGAAGATGGAAGCTTCCCTAATTGTGTCCTGGGTTTCAGACTTGGTTTGTCTTTATTGACTGTAAACAGGTTGGTCACACTGAGCTTAGACAAGGAGGACCCCATCCTTTGCTGCCCTTCTGACCTGGGTTTTTCTCCACCGCCATATTCCTCAGTGGCCCCCGTCATTCTGTTAGTCCTGAGTAGACTGTGAACTCCTTTAGGGAGGAGGAACCACGGTCTTACCTTTGAGTATTAATGTTCCATACAGTGACTGTTGCATAGCAACTGCCAAATAAATGTGAGTTTGATTGAACTAGACCTTCCTGTTGCCTCTGTGATTCCAAGTACAGACATCCTCTGGGAAGAGGGGCTGTGGGTCCCATCTGGTTATTATTCATCAGTTACACCCTGTGGAGTGCTTCCTTCACTGTGACGTCTGGCCAAGAGACCTGGACAAGATGCTGAAAGGTGAACAGGGCTGGTTGCGTGAGGCAAAGTCTTCTACTCCATGCCCTCCATGTCCTCTGTAGGATGACACAGGCTTTGTGAAGATTCCTCTCTCATGCTGTCAACAAATGTGGGAGATTTGGATGTCAACATTTCCCCTAAAGGGTTTCAGAATTAGACTGATGGCTACATCTCAGCCAGCCTTCCAGATCTTCTCTGAGGTGCCTCCAACATATCCAGATGGGAATTGTCGTATTTCATGGAAAGCACGCCATAATAAAAATTAACTCTACATTCCCCCCAACAAAAAATAGTTTTTCCTTGCATTCTTTGGGTTGCTACCATCCACTGAGAAACATTATTATTATGTTGGTGCAAAAGCAATTGAGGTTTTTACAATTAAAAGTAATTGCAAAAACCACAATGACTTTTGCACCAACTGAATATCATCCGAAAATCCAACTTTCTTTCCACCACTACTTGCTTTTCCTTCAAGCTCATAGCTACTAAGTCCACCTCCTAAATTGGTTTCACAACTCTCCCTCCTCCCAGTCTCTAAGTTCTAATTACTTAGAATAGGCAACTGGTCACTCTCTTTCCAGCCCCTGCTATCGGCAGAGACATCCTTTCAATGTGTAGAAATTTGTAATGACTATCTTTAATGGGATGCTGTCATCCACAGTGTAAAATACAGTCCTTAGGTGGACATTTAAAGCCCTGATGATCTGATCCCACACCATATGATTGTCCTTGTCCTCCATTCTCTGTCCCTTCTCAGATGTCCTGTGCCCCTGTTACACTTGTGACACTGTGTACCATCTCCTCGAATTACCCCTCCAGCCTCTCACTACTCCTTTCTCCATATCAGCCTTGTCAATATCTACTCACCATTCAAGATCCAGCTGAAGTACCTTCGCTTCTGAGAAGTCCTCCTCCCAGCTTCCCCACCCATTCAACTTACCCAGTTAATCGCACCCTCTTCTAGGACACTATGGTTTCTGCATGACTCTCCTGGAGATTGTCATACAGTGCTGGAATTTCCAAAGACTGTCCTTTAGTTCTTACCTGTGTCTTATTCAGACTTAGGTTCACAGAGCCTCACACTCTGCCCTTTATTAACCATGTGACCTTGGACACATTACACAACCCCTCAACTTCATTTTTGGTTTATTAAAAAGGACCAATTTATTTCAGCTTATTTAAGGACAAATAAGATTGTTATGAGGATTAAATGAGATGAAGCATATAGCAGCAGGCCTGGCACGTAGTAACTATCTAATACATGGCGTTATCTGTTGTTGTTATTATTATCAACTAGCATAATATCAATGCAGATATCAATTGTTTTCTGGAGCTGTTCTGGGACTGGGGGTGCCATCAGATGGAAAGCTTTCTCCTGCGCTTTGGGCTTCAAGGAACAGATTTAGAGGAGTGGGTGCGGCTATTACCACTGGCTGCTGAAGGGAGATTCTTACTAAGGAACCAATGGTAGTCCTTGAGAGAAGATGGATGTGAGTTTTGACTGTACTAGCCTGGAGCTGTTGGATTGCGGATGTGGTGCATGGAAAATGAATAGGCTTTTATTTTAGTTGTGCCACCATTGGAATTTCAAACCAAGATGGATATGACCTGGACAGAATCATTCAAAAATCTTATATGAATATATTTTATGGATTTGAGTTAACCTATTGCGTGGCCATTATGAATCTATGGCAAAAGAAGTTCAAGGTATTGCTCCGGCCTTCAATATTCAAACCCCTACTTCCTGCAACGGGGGAGAGAAAGCTACTTATATTTTGGCATCAGTGTATAATCCCAGGCATAGTTGATCCAGCCTGGTGTGATACAGACTTGGTCTCCTGGAGTTCAGTGAAAAGTGAGGTCAGCATGTACAGAGGCCTGGTGAAAACAAACTGACTTAAGTTACTAAACTGGAAAAATACTGTTCCATTTCCTTCTGGATGGAGTCCACAGTGGTACTGGAAAATCATCTGGAGAAACACAGCCCCAAGAGCAACAGCATGCTGTAATGCATTTGATTAAAAAGAGGAAGGAAAAAAACATGGTATGTGCTGTCCTCCTGCTAGGATCGGGGAGCAGGCAGCCTGTGAGTTGTGGCCCGTGGAGATTTCACCTGGATTACTTTAAAAGCACTTTTGCAGAGCCAGGGAAATGAAAATCATGTGTTTATTCATCAAGGAGACCTTCTCTTGGGAATATTTTATTTGCAGTTCTATGAAGAGGGAAAACCTCCACATTTTAAATCTTTTGTGCAAGAACTTCTAAGTGCTGAAAAAGCAGTGACAGGAAGAATGAGTTTGGATGTCCCAGAAATCCTGATAAAGTTTGGAAACTTGTCCAGACTCTTTGAACTTTTCGTCTGGACCATATTAGATTCTGTGTCTCTGAGAGCAAGTTCATTCACAGCGTGTACATTTCTCAAGCTACAGTGTTTCAGTGTTGTTATCAAGGGCCTGGCAAAGATGACACTGAGACACCCAGTCTTTAATGTAGGTATGTCTGAATACCGCCAAATGTCCTCAGGCTTCGGTGGGTATTTGAGAGACATGTTCAGGTCATTTAATTCATCAGGGGGACATTTTCTGCCAATCAAAATTGCCTTTGAGGGATTTCGGTGGTCAGTCTCCAGTCTTCTCAGTCAAGTGGTGTCTGCCTAGTATAAAGGGTTGTGCCATAATATCGTGGGACTCGTGGAATGAGACTTTTTGCTTCATTGTTTGGAGACTTCAGAATGTTTAAATGTAGACCCAATAAGCAACACTACTTTGTGCTTTGGTTTGAACCATGGGAAACTGGGTCGAATCACAGATAGTCAACTTTAGCTCCTTGCGATTCTCTGGAGAGTCAGGGTGACAAGTCGTGAAGTTGCACGGTACTAAGTACACTTTTAAGTGTGCTGAGTCTGGAGGAGGCTGGAAATGGGCTTTAATTTCTTTGTCTCACTGAATTTTGTGTACACTGGACACACATGGGGTGTGGTGAATGGAACACAAGCAAGCTTTTATTTTGGTTGTGCCATGGGAAACTGGGTTCGACCATGTCTGCTCCATGTTTGTTCCATGGCCAAATGGAGTTACTTTTGAGGAAGTATGTGCATAAGTTATCTATTGCTACATAACAAATCACTCCAGAATTTAGCAGATTAAAACAACAGTTATTATCTCACAGTTCTGAAGATCAGAATTCAGGAGTGGCTTAACTGGGTGGTTCTGGTTCAAAATCTCTTGTGAGGTTGCAGACAAGGTGTCAGCTGGGGCTGCTGCCATATGAAAGCTCAATTGGGGCTGAAGTGTCTCCTTCCAAGATGACTCTGTCCCATGGATGTTGCAAGAGGCCTCAGCTCTTCCCCACTGGGTGTCTCCATAGGGCTTCTTGAGTATCTTCATGATATGGCAGCTGGCTTCCTAAAGCAAACCACGTGCATAGGTTTGCATGCACACTCTTGTGAGAGAGTAAGAGAGAGAGAACAAACAAGAAGGCAAAATAAATTGACCTAATTTCGGAAGTCACACAGTTTTGAAGTGGGCCTCTAAGTACAATCTACTTTTAAGGGTCGAAAAATTAGCGTCCACCTCATGAAGGGAGGAGTCTCAAAGAATGTGTTGACATATTTTAAAAGCAGCACACCATGAGCCTCAGAAGTCATTGACACGAATGTGAATCTCCAATCTGTCTCTTATTAATTGTGTTGCTGGGGGCAAACTGATGAATCTTTGAACTTCAGTGTAGTCATTTATGAACCGAAACTCAAAATACCTACCTTGCAGTGTTATTGATAGCATTAGAAACTCTGCTTATAATATATCTCAAACAGTTCCTAAAGCTGGTGCTAAATAAAGAGTAGATATGGGGATGATAATGACCGTCATGGGGATGATGATAAATAAGTTTGGGTAAGTGACACAGTCTCTTTGCACCTCATTTGATTTATAATACGTACACCATGGAACTCTATCAAGAATAAATACTGTAATTTATGGAAAAGAAGTACACGGCAGAAAGTGTATTAATTTCCCCACTCTTGAAGAAACACCAATGAAATGATATTTTGGCTGTTTTTGTTGCTAAAAAAAATCTTGTTTAAAAAACCATTAACATCATAAATATTAAAATTTCTAGAGCACAACCCCTGAAAAAAATAGAGGACTCACACTCTAAAATCCACTGATCTAGACAAAAGTGCTCATCTCTCCATTAGAGCAACGATTTTCTTGTGTGATTTATTGCACTGATCGGTGGTTCTGTGTCAGCCAGTCGTTTCTGGGAATTATACCTTGAGATGACATTTATCATGTCCCCTAAAATACACACTTACACACACAGATACAAATCAATCTGTCATTTAGTACATTGCCGTCATCCAAAAATAATTATTCAGTGGATGATGACTTGACTGGATGTGAAAATGGATGGAAAATATCATATAGTGAGACATTTGGTGGCAGACGCCTTTTTACTCTTTCAAAATGATGCTTTGCCGGGAAGCCAGCGGGACTTTTGGTATGACGACGGGGTGAAAGAGTTGCCTGGTGTTGTGTAGCTTCCCAATGGAGCGATCAAATCTCACAACCCAAGCTCAGAACAGTAACAGAGTGGCCCAATCACCACTATTTTTTTTTTTTTAAATTGGGTCTCTTGCCTCCCCAAAACCATTTAATTGAGCAGTTCCTGGCAAGGTTACTCCAACAAAGCGCTGTTTACGTGTGGTAATTTCAAGGTTCCAGGAATTTAAGATAAAGTTGGCAAAGCTACCATTAATTTGAGGAGCAAGGGAAAGCAGTGTTGTAACAGTGATGCAAATGTGGGAAGAACTAGGAACAAAGGCCATTATGTTCAGGCCTCCCTTCCTTTCCACCTCCTTAGTCAAAGGCAGGGTGGGTGGGGAAGGTTCCAGTTTTCCCTGGAATGAATTGTCAAGACTTTCCCCTCCAGGCTTGAAACATGTTCTCCTCTGAGCCGCTCAGCACGTTGTCAAACCGGTCTTTACTTGAAAGACATACGGCATCAACATGAAGGTTGTCACATAAGTTCCCCTCTCCCCATTTTCTGAGGGTTTTGAAAGATGTCACATCCTGCATCTGGGGCCAGCAGAGCAGAGTCTGCAGCCAGTCCTACAGGGGAAGCTGCCAGGGGGCCAGAGACCCCCACCTCTGGAGAGGGTCCCTGCTTGGTTTCTGCAGAGCAAATGAAGGAGAAAACTACGGACAAGGGAGATGGGGGGAGACAAAGCAGGCAATGGGAGAACTCAGTTTTATGGAGCTTGCAAACCTGAGCTCAAATATTAAAAATGCTTTCATCAGTCTTCTTAATCCAAAGAAATTCTTTTTGGCTTAGATGGGAGGAAAAATCAGTCCCTTAAGGGGAAAGCAAGAGGAGAAGGAGGTAATAAGGATGTGAGTCAGACGCAGGGAATTGCTGGCAAATGCATTCGTTTTGGGAGGCGGAGGACTGTTTTCAAGCTGCTCTAACATTACAGACCACTGATAACACCCGCCTGCTTTTTATTGATTTCTCCCTTTAGTTATTAAAAGGTTTGATTCCATTAAGTGGCGGAAAGGTGAGGAAAAAAGAATCTTTTTTTTTTTCATGCTTATTTTTTTCTCCTCTGGGGAATAAGCAGCACTTGGGCTCCAAAGCTGTGTTTTTCTTTGGGTATTGCCTTTTAATAGGGGTTGAAGAAAGCGGTTATAGACATTTGAGGGGAAATAAAGCCTGTGGTTTATTAACAGGGCTGGTTTTAATCAGCAGTGATTTGACTAGGGTAACATTAGAGCTGCAACAATGATAGCTGATACTATGATTTTCTATGCTTTTAACCCCAGACTGAAGTCTTGTGGGTTCATGGACAGAAATTCATTTGTTCCCCTGGCCAGGCTGTGGGGAGGAGTGTTCTGGGACAGCCTCAGGTAAGGAGAGGAGAGGGCTGGGGGCGCTGGGGCAGCTGCCTCAGGAGTACTTCTCTGCTGGAATTCCAGCTGCTGGGGAGCAAGCTGTGCAGATGGAGGGCTTCGAAAGACCAAAATGGAAGGTGGGCTTGGGACCGCATTTGGCCACTCTATGTCCGAATCCAGATGGATAAGTATTCATGAGCTTATCTTTCCAGACCTGAGGCGAAATCTCGGGTCATAACACTTTACACTCTATTAGGAAAGTTAAGGAAGAATAGGCCACTTCCCAGGTGGAAGACTGCTGTCAGGTGAAACCCAGTCTTGTCCTACGCAGAATGAAATCTGTGGGATCTTTCGCACCCAGCCCATTATTTACCATGGCCACCGCCAAATCACTGCTAACGTCCCAACAAATTTGGGATAAAGACCAAACTCCTACATTAGTCACCAATTACCATTTGCCATATCTGCAGCCAGCAGTAGCAACAGGATTTCTGGGAATGTTCTCTTTAAAAGTAAGACACTTTATTTTTCAGTGTGTTTTCTAAAAAGAAGAAACAGAAGGCCAACATATACCCATGTCAACTACAGGACCTGCCTGCTTTGAAGATGAATGAGGTCATTTACAAAAGCTTATGGAGAGGTCCATGAGTACGGGGCTGATGGGGGAGTGTGAGTGGATGGACTCATCCCCCAACAGTCCTCTTGACGTTTCTGTAACGTTCTGTGTTTGTGTGTTTACATGTATACAAGCTACTCTTCCCAGCAGTAGAAGAGTGCTTGCTCTCTTGCTCCTGTCTCTTGCTCTCTTGTTCTTGTTCTCCTGGCTGAGAAGCACTGACCAATCCCCAGTCTCTCCCTTGGTGCTCCGTGTGAAAGGGGCAGGTAACCAGGAGATGGTGCCTGAGATGAGAACAGAACCAATATGTGGTACAGGGAGGAACCTGAGAGGTCCCCTAGCTTGAAGTCAGAGTTAACTCACTCCACCCACCCCACGTCTCTTGCTTCCTCCTCCCCTTCCCTGACTTCCTCCCTGACCACATCCCCTCCTGTCACTCTGCAGTGGCATCTCTTGAAGGAAGTGCTCAGTTCACAGCAACAACTCCCTGTCGGCACCTGCCTCTGACTGCACGAGGTGACCAGCAGAAGCTAGGTCTTACCATCCCGGCTGAGGAGTGGATGCCCAGCTCCGGAGCAATAGATTGTCTCTGTCAGGAATATGAGATCCTGGGACTCACAGAGGCCAGGATTTGTGAGCGCTGAGCTCCATTAATGACAGTATTCTAGAGCCGTAGTTGCCAAGCCTTTTTTTTCCATTAAGATTGGGTAAAAAAAAAAAATGGGTCACATGTTCCTAATATGTTTATTTTGATAGGTTATCTACATGTATTACTATTACTAGCTAATAACTCAAGGCATACTATATACTTAAGGTTTTCAAAATGGAAAGTAAAAATGACCCAGTAGTAATGAGCACACTTAGCACCCAGCTCTTAGTTGCTAATACTGTTCTCCAGTGAAAAGAACCACAACTCGTTGGATAAATGTGTGATCCTAGGATTGGGAAATGAAAGGAGCATCTTATAGTCCCCCAAATAAGGCACTGCCCAAACAAACAATAACAATTTCATCATATTAATAATAACGGGGAATGTCAAAGGGACACAGGAGCCAACTGAAAGAGCTACCAACGGCCAGAGTTGGAACAATTTGAGCAAGAAAATAAATAAAATAGCATAGTGTTATAACCCAAAGTACAACATAAATATCCATGAATTCACACAGATATAAATAAGTGATTGAATAAATACATGGGGGAGGAGAACAAGTTTTAGGTGCAGAAGGTTTCCAAAGAATTTATGGAGATACTTTGCCATTGAGGACGTGGAACACCACTCCCACTTATAAGGGCGGGCCACCCATTGCGACTTCCTTCAAAAGGATGCGGTATGGAAAGGGACGGGAGAAAGAATGGGTTTACTGGGTTTACAGTGGAGAAACCTGACAAGCAGCACCCCAGTCAGTGACCGAGGGCAACATCTACAGTGACTAGACACGTTGATAAGATACACCCTGGATAGAACGGCATTCTGGTCCCCCAAACCCAAACTAATCATGAGGAAAACATCAGACCAATCCCAATCAAAGAACATTGGACAAAATACCTGACCAGTATCTCCCAAAATTGTCAAGGTCATCAGAAACAAGGAAAGTTTGAGAAACAACCAAGAGGAACTGAGGAATAACAAGAAGACATGATTAAATATAATGTGGTGTACTGGGTGTGAGCCTGGAACACAAAAAGGACACTAGAAAAAAAAACTAAGAAAATTTGAATTAAGTATTTACTTTAGTTAACAATCTAAATAATTAGCTTTAGATAGTGTATCAGGATTGGTTCATTAACTGTAACAAATGGACCATACCAATGTAAGAAGTTAATAATAGGGGGAACTGAATATGGGATATATGGGAACTTCCTATACTATCTTCATAGTTTTTAACGTAAATCTAAAACTATCTTAAAAATGAAGTTTATTGTTTTTAAAAAAGTAAATACGGCATAAGAGTTGGGTTCCAACAGTGTGTCTTAGCCTTGGTACCAGTGACATTTTAGGCCGGATAATTGTCTGTTGTGGGAGGCCACCCTGTGCCTTGCAGGATGGCCAGCAGCATCCCTGGCCTGGACACACTAGAGGCCAGTAGAACCTTGCCAGTTGTGACAACCAAAAGAGTCTCCAAATATTGCCAAATGTCCCCTGGGGGACAAAAACTGCCCTCAATTGAAAACCACTTGATTTAAACAACTACTGGATTAGGTAGGAGGGCTGGTATGAGATTCAAAGTATGAGAACATTCTCACATGTAAAAAGTGGCCATCCTAATTCTGTCGAGTACATGCGTGTGTGCTTGTGCATGTGTGTGCACTTATTTCTTTATCTATTATCTCTCACCTTCCCCATTCATTTATTTCATTGTTGGTTGAATTAGAGAGAATGACCAGCTGAGAAATGATGATTCTTTATGTTGTATGGAGCTGGTGCAGACTATGAAATAACAGCTTGATAAAAGTAAGAAAGAACAAACAGCAGAAGACCTCGGGAATGTGAAAAGCAGAGAAAACAAAAAGTGGAACTAGGAGTCTCTGAAGGTCTAGTAGTGGGTGGTGATACCTCGCGCTGGTGAGAGGAGCTCTTGTATCGCCTCCCATTAAACTCAAACAAATATTTATAGAGCCCTTGGCTAAACCAGGCACATGCTATGCACTGGGGGTCTATATAACCCTCTTTCATGTGGCCCTTGCGTCTCCATTGCCAGCCTCATCCTTCGCTCAGCATCCTCATGATGCTGTCTGGCAGTCTAGGACACACAGGCCTAGGCTTCACAATTGGGTCTGACTCCTCCGAGAAAAGCCACATGCTCAGGCCGTTCCCTGCCAATAAAAACCTCTAAGGCTCCTTTTCTCTGGCCTCTGCTGTACACACACACACACACACACACACACTATAAAATTGCTTGGCCAGGCACAGTGGCTCATGCCTGTAATCCCAGCACTTTGGAGGCTGAGGCAGGTAGATCACGAGGTCAGGAGATCGAGACCGTCCTGGCTAACACTGTGAAACCCCATCTCTACTAAAAATACAAAAAAATTAGCCAGGCGTGGGTTCAGGCACCTGTAGTCCCAGCTACTCGGGAGGCTGAGGCAGGAGAATGGCGTGAACCTGGGAGGCGGAGCTTGCAGTGAGCCGAGATCGCGCCACAGCACTCCAGCCTGGGCGACAGAGTGAGACTGTCTCAAAAAAAAATTGCTTTATATTTATATTACTACATATATGTTCAAATCATACACATGTTTGTATCTATATTTAATTTGATAAACTACCTGGGTTCCCCCATCCTGCTAAATCCTATCTTTCCTTAAAAATCCCAAACAAATGTCATTTTTAGGAAGCATTCCTCGATTTTCCCAATCAGAAGTAGTTTCTTTTTCCTGCACTCTTTCATAACTTTCCCAGTGTTCTGACAAAGGTACTGATAGCCTGCATAGCTTTTTCCTAATAGACTGCACACTGTCTTTGTGACTGGAGTGCCATAATCATCATCATTTTAATCTTTGTATTCTCTGCCAACCCGCTGCTCAAAAATTTGTTATATAAATATAAACCTATGTATAAATGTTCTTTAATAAATTAATGCATTACTCTTTATCCTGTTGACATTCTTGAAGTTCAATAAGAGCTTTTTGGAGTAGCACAATACTGAACTTAAAAGAACACAGTGGGCATTTAAGGTACGAGACCAGGGTAGTCATATCAATTAGGGGCAGACATTATTTCTGACTCCAAATCCCATCCTGCCAGTGGAGTCCTAATCTGCTTATGCCTGAAACCTGCTTTGACCTTGATCTTTAATACATGGAGATCAAGGTTGAAGAGTTGGTTTCTTATAGAAAATACTTTTGGAACTTTTCTGTGTAATAAACCACTCCAAAATGTAGTGATTTCAAATGACAATGAAATATTATTTTTCAAGATGCTGTAGGTTGGTGGCACAGTTCCTCTGCTGGTTTTTCCTGGGGCTCACTTATGTGGCTGCACTTATCTTGGGAGCCAGCTGGGACAGAGGGCTCAAGATGGCCTCCCACACAAGATTGGCAGGTGGTGCTGTCTCTTGGCCTGGGTGCCTGGATTCTCCTCCACGTGGCCTCTCATCCTCCAGGAGGCTGCACAAGCTTCCTTACATAGCAGTCTCAAGGTTGCTTTCCAAGATGGCAAGAACAGAAGCCACAAGGCCTCTTTAGGCCAAGACTCAAGAATGTATATACAACATTAATGTCATTACATTCTATTTGTCAAAAGCCGGTCACAGGGCAGCCCAGAATGAAAAGATGGGGATGCTCTGCTCGTTGGGAGGCGCAGCAAAGACTTTATGGGCCTGTGTCATCTACTACATGCAGCAATGCAGCATCTCCTTGATGCAGATCCTGGGGTTACTCCTGGGAACTTGGCAGAAGTCCTGTACTTACTCTGCTCTCAAAGGGACAGAGGTAGGAATATAAATGTCTGACTGATATCCTTGAAGATGTCTCTTTTTGCCTGGAGATGGGAGAATTTGACCTGTCTCATCTATGAAGAAGAGTCTTATCTTGGCTGACCACAAATTTCAGGAAAACTAACCACTTACCTCTAAAAATGGCAAGATACTGCTCAAATTTTGGAATCATTTCTTGCAAGTGGTGATAACTTCATAAAGATTAATATTTTACACCTAAGAATGTGAAGTAAGTAAAATAGCATTATCATTGTACTAGTCCGCTCTCACACTGCTAATAAAGACGTACCCAAGACTGGGTAATTTATAAAGGAAAGTGGTTTAATGGATTCACAGTTCCAGATGCCTGGGGAGGCCTCACAGTCATGGCGGAAGGCAAAGGAGGAGCAAAGGCACATCTTACATGGTGGCAGGCAAGAGAGTGTGTGCAGGGGAACTGTCCTTTATAAAACCACCAGATCTCATGAGACTTATTCACTACCACGAGAACAGTATGGGGGAAACAGCCTCTATGATTCAACTATCTCCACCTGGTCACGCCCTTGACCTGTGGGGATTATTACAATTCAGGGTGAGATTTAGGTGGGGACACAGCCAAACCATATCAATCATAAAACTGCATTTCTAAAACATAGCCTGAGAGGAATTCAGAGGTGAGAAAGGGAAGCTTTTATCATTCATAGAAAGTTGAGCTGTTTCCCCCCAAATATAGTCTTTTCTCTGCCCCAACAGTTTGTAGTGAGTATGGTGCAGTGAATTCCCTGGTCATCCCCTTCCACTCAGACATGAGGGAGCGTTTTCCATAGCATCCCTTAGCACAGTCAGGGAAAGGGGTGTGGTGGTGAGTTCACCCAGTCCCTTGTTCGAGGCTCACAGCCGTGCTTCCAGGGAGGAATTAGCATCGCACAGCCAAGGAAATGGAGTACTGAGAGGTTAGGAAATTGTGCAAGGTCTCACAGCTTGTAATTATTGGAACTGGAATTTACGCTCCATTTCAGGTCTTTCTGAAGCTAAACTCACCACTACCACTTCATTTCCCAGGAGGATGTGCGCAAAGGCTCTGCCAGATTGATCATGACTTGGATGAAAGAATATAAGAAAACAAGGACTTAAGAGAAAAGAAGCACAGAGAGTTAAGTATTGGGGGGAATTCTTGAGATGGCCTGGAAGCACAGTGTTACTTAATCCCTACCCAAATAAGAAAGGTCCAACAAAGAAAAATTAACAAAGTAAAGGTGAGTGTGGCAGAGAGAGAGAGGACTGCAGGCTGAAAGTGTGTGCTCTGGCCTTCAACAAAGTTTCCTTAACCAAAAGGTGTTTCGCATTGGCCAAGAAGGAGTTCAAAACACTCTCTGGTGTGCTGTCCAGGCCAGCCTTGGCTTTCCAGCCAAGTGTGTGATATGGCTAGGGGAGTTTAGGGCGACCCTGGGAAAAGCTATTGGCTGATGGAATAATTCTGTTCTCTCTGGCATTGTATAGGAAATCAATTGTCTTTTCAAGTAAGACCCTGTGCTTTGCAGGGTACATACCACATATACATATATATCTGTGAAAAATCTATCGAGATATTCATTTTGTCTTGTTTTCACTCTTTCAAAAGAGAAAAACTGAGATGAGGAGGAGTGAGGGGTGCCCTCCTACAGAACCCCAGCAGGGAGCAGAGCTTTGGGTAGGTGTCTAGGGGCTGTCTAGGGACTGATCTCCAGTGTTGAAGCCCAGCCTGGCGCTGAGCTCCATACCTTGAGAAGTGGGGTATTTATATGCAATTTGGGCCTGTCCTGGGTGTGTTAGTTACTGACTCATGATAAAGGAAGAGCTCACTCAACAGTGGGCTTAGTCAAAGAAGGTGTGATAGAATTCATGTCTCGAGGCCAGTGTGGTAGCTCACGCCTGTAATCCCAGCACTCTGGGAGGCCGAGGCGGGTGGATCACCCAAGGTCAGGAGTTCGAGACCAGCCTGGACAACATGGTGAAACCCTGTCTCCACTAACAATACCAAAATTAGCTGGGTGTGGTAGCAGGTGCCTGTAATCTCAGCTACTCGGGAGGCTGCGGCGGGAGAATTGCTTGAACCTGGGAGGCGGCGGTTGCACCAGCCCGGGCAATAAGAGCGAAACTCTATCTCAAAAAAAAAAAAAAAAAAAAAAAAAAAGAATCCATGGAATGTAATGGAGGAGAGAAAGGAGCCTACAAATACTGATGCCAGATGTTCTGCTAATCAGATAGATAAGGACTGGAAACTGGATTTATCTGACCTAGAAGAAAGAAAGTAGCACATCTCTCATACTCAAGTGTGGGGCTAATTCATACTTAGCATATACATTTGTGGAAATACACTTTCTTGCAGTATTTTCTGGTTATTGCATGTTCTTCAATCTTACTTCTCCTGCTAAGTTCTTGAGGAGGCAGAGATCATTTTTTATACTTGCATCTTCCTTAGTTCTAGGTTCACAATAGCTGCCATAACAGACATGTGTTGCTTTTGACGGTTGCATCATATCAGAAGCTTATTAAAGCTTATTAAAACAGTCTTAATTTCCTAACTATTTTAACAGGAGGAACCAATACAACGGCAGAGTTGAGGGAACCCCTGCTTGTGCCAGAAGCTGGTATGTGTATCTCAAACCTGATATGTTTTTAGGGTGGCAAGTGTCTTGATGCTCATTCTGGGGAGAAGCCAGCTGACTCACTCAGCTGTCGTGTCTCCGCGAGTCTCGTGATCACAGGGAGAGATTTTGTCCAGTGTTTGCCTTTAGAAAACACACTGCCCTGTTAGCAATCTCTTCCTAGTCCCTTCTTCCATGGCAGCTACGTCTGATGATCCCATTCTGCTGAAACCAGTACCCATTCCCTTCTAGATTAAGATTCAGGGGAGAACTTCCTTTGCCATGTAAGGGCAATATGAGCTCAATTACATTTGCAGTTAGACCGACATGTTCAATGTCTCTCTATAGGGCTGATGGGACTGGCTGCGGCTGCTTCCATTTATATAAAGGGGATGATGAATGCTCAGGTGGGTGCAGGCAGATCACAACTCCTCAGGTTTTCAGAGGCCACAGTTTCACAGCAGCACTGAGAAGCTGCAGCTGTCAAACGGCGCCACTCAGGGTGATAACCTGCGTTCTCCTTATTCTCCAGTGTGAGTGAGCCTGTATGTGCGTGTGAGCCCACAGTCCCTTCCCCGCCTGCTTAGAAAGTACTTAATAGGTGGCGATCTAGAATTCCGAAGACAAAGGTTTGTAACAAGTTCATAGAGGCTGAATGTTTCTTTAACAGAGCTGATGCTATCAGACAGGAAAGCCTGGGCTTTCTCGTTTGTGAAATGGGAAAGTAGGATAGTTTAGTTATCAGGCTACGTTCTTGAAAAAAAAAATGGTTAAAGTTCTAAGTACATAATATACATTTATTATAGAAAATTTAGGAGAACCAAAAAATACAAAAGAAAAAATCACCTATAACTCTCTAACTTTAATGTTTGTATGTAACATTAAAATAAATACTGGATATATAACCTAGGCAGAGTATATAATGTGATATGATTTTTAATAAAGTATAAAACATTATGTTGAATTAAATATAATATGTGATACGTAACTACTATAAAATATTATATTGCATTAAATATTTCACCCACAAAATTGGAATATATATATAGCATATTACAACTTCAGTGGTATATATTTTCAGACTCTTAAAAGTGAATGAGTAAGTGTTTGATGAAAGAATAAATAAATGAACTCATACATTAATGGACAAGTGTATAGACACGTAAATTTTTCTTCTGGCAGGGGAGGACTTACAAGTTTTCTAAAAATTTTAAATGAAAGGAAATCTGAGAGATTTAGAGTAACTTCCTTATAATGGGATAATATTCCCTTCTTCCTGACCCTGTCCCTATAACACACACGCACACACACACACACACCCATCACCACATATTGTTCCCTAATCATATAAATCATTCACGTGGAAAGCTCTCATGTATTCCAGATATTTCAACATCGTTTATGTTGGGCTGAATTTTAGGTGTTATCTTTCTTTCCTCCTTTTTTCCTTTTGGGGTCCAAATATTTCTCTTTAGAGATAAGCTATGATTCAACAAATAGAGCTTCAAATAAAAACCTGCCCAGTTCTTCTAAGGTCAACTGCCTCTGACTCAAGCAGATGCTAAATTGTTTTGAGACTTGAGCTGTACTCCTCAGCCTTCCAAACACTGCAGAAAGAGGAAAAATGGAAAACCAAACGTAAGTCAGAAAAGATGGGGGAAGAGTAAATCAAATCTCATTTCCCTCTGCTCCAGTTTTGTTTAGAGGTGAAGAAGAGGGTTCTGATGTCAGAGAGATTTGACTTGAATCCTGGCATTGCCACACTTAGCCATGTGACCTTGAACATTTATTTATTTTGGCCTCTGAAACTTCTAGTTTTCTCATTGATAAGATGGGGATAAATAGCATTACTTTATTTTATAAGGTTAGTGTGAGGATTAAACAAGATAACATGTACAGTACTTAGAACAAGGACTTTTAAAGACTAGGTGCTAAATACTAAGCAACTATAATTTTAATATTATTATTTTTAGGTCTTTCTTAATGTTGATGTTGTTAGGCTAGCCTTGACCTTGAAACTAAAGAACTGTAGAGGGAGCCACAAAATTCACTGTAAATTTCGTTCTCAAAAATATTTAAATGTTTTTCTTGCATCTTTAAAATGAGTACTAACATGGATCATATCTCTGAGGGGCTGGTGGGAAGCAGTCAATTTCCTGCTCATAAAAGGAACCTAATACGGTTGAAAAAAAAATGAAAACCCACTCAGACCTTCCTAGGATAACTATAGCATGCCACAATCCATAGTGCTATATTGTCTCTTGATTTCAGTACCCTATCCAGATTATAAGTTAAGGCCTCTGACCTCGGTTGGAGAATTACCCCATGCAGTTAATATTGCTTCTTGAGAGTGGCGGTAAATGAAAATCCAGTTCTGTTAAAGATTCAGTTGCAAAGAAGAATGCCAAAGCCGATGAGGTATGATGCTGTCATGGGATTGGGGTTTAGCACCATGAAACTGATCATCCATGAGTCATTTTTTGGCTCCAATATGGGGGCACCTCCAGGGAACAATAATGGGGTTTGCAAGTATCCTGGCAGCCATCTGATTGCTGTGTGTTCTGCCCAAACTGTGAGATGAGGACGAATGAACTCAAGAGGGAATTGCATTTCATGGATTAATTCTTTCTGGCATTTTCAAGGTATCAGGGCTTGAGAGAACACTGTGTTGATCAGCATTTGGTGTTAAACAGGGTGGGGACGAGAAGACAGGAGGACGTATGATATTTCCCTTCCAGCTGGCCCAGAGGGCTCACCAGCAGTTGGTGAGAGAGGCTGGGGAACAAGAGTAGTGGGGAAAAAGAGAAATCTCTGAAGAGTTGACAGGGATATGAAACAGACAGTAGAGCCAACAACGAAAGAGACTGAGGTCAGCACCCTGAGCATGTCCATTGCCAGGGCTCCTGTGAAATGTGGTCTGCAGCATCTCACTAAGCCATCGGCAGCAAATGAGGCTCCAGTTTCCCTGTGGACTGCATTGAATCTGAACTGAATGTGGCAGTGCATTCTCTTTGCTCAGTTGTCCTCCTTCTTGTATGTGTACACTGTCCCATTGGTCATCTTGGTCTTCTGTCTTCAGCCTTGGTCACAGAGGCTCCAATGTACTTTTGTCAGTGTGACTCTTCCCACAGTGGGCACAACAAAGTCCCCTGGGTTCTGTCCTTTCCTAACACTGTCATAGGAATTATGAATGGGATGAGTTCATTGCTTGAATAGGAGAGCTGTTTCTTCACGGGCATACATGTATCTATTAGCACTCTAGTGGCATGTTCATTGACAGGAAATGACATATGCATTGAAGAAGGATGGCCGATCAGTCAGATAGACATCCTCTAAGTCTGGTGTGAGAGCCCCTGATTTCTACCAGGGCTTTCCATCTCTGGATCTGTTTCTGGAGGCAGTTGGTTAAGCTTTTTCTCAATTGTACCTTTAAGCTCAAATTTTCATTGCTGGTTGTTTGGTATTGTTTGTGCTTGTTTTTGTATATGTGAATGGAAAGATAGATAAATATAAATATAAGCATAAATATATGTACTAGTGAGGGCTCTCCAGAAGGATAGACCAAATAGGATATAATTATATATAAAAGGGAGTTTATTAGGGAGAATTGGCTCACATAATTACAAATTGAAGCCCCATAATAGGCTGCCTGCAAGCTGGGGAAAGAGAAAAGCCAGTAGTGGCTCAGTCCAAGCCCGAAAGCCTCAAAACTAGGGAAGCCGACAGTGCAGCCTTCAGTCTGTGGCTGAAGGCCCAAAGGTCCCTGGGCAGCTGTCAGTACAAGTTCCAGAGTCCTAAGGCCAAATAACCTGGAGTCTGATGTCCAACAGAAGGAGGAGTGGAAGCAAGCGTCTGGCATGGGAAGAAGAAAGAGAACCAGAAGACTCAGCAGGCACACTTATCCATCTTCTTCCACCCGCCCTGTTCTAGCTGCACTGGCAGCTGACTGGATGGTGCCCATCCACATTACGCACCCTCTCCCTCTCCCAGTCCACTGACTCGAATGTCAATCTCCTTTGGCAACACCCTCACAAACACCCAGAAACAATACTTCACCAGCCCTCTAGGTGTCCCTCAACCCAGTCAAGTTGACACCTCAAATTAACCATCCCAAAGTATATGTAGTTTCTTTAGCTGTAAACAAAATTTCTACTTCTTGGTTGTTTTGAGGCTTAGAGAGATACGGATGTAAAATCTTCCAAGCACAATGTTTGGTGCATAAGAGTCACTCAGTAAATACATGATGACTGAGTTAATATTTCTATGCACAAAGGGACATGTGCTCAAGCCACCCGTGACTTACAAACCCTCAGTTGAGCTCAGTCCTTGCACATGAATATGATGACTGTAGAGGTCCAGCCTCTTCCTTTGGCCTTACCTGTTGCTGCTGCCTACAGTCCTGGCCACCTTGCAGCCCTTCCATCTGGTTTCATGGAACTACTGGAATGTCAAGAACTACTGGAGGGTGGGGCGGCTTACTCCCTTTTACTTAACATGGGAGGGTGAGATCCCCTCTTCCTGCTGGGGCAACACTGGGAATGGATAATTTCCTGGCAATCTGACTTGCTCCTTGAAGTGAATTTTCCCAGGGAACAATGTTTTACACGGTAGTTGATATCTTAGAGCAGCCTGCAAAAGAATCTTGTATGAGTCAGGGAGGAAACACGTGACACACTCAAATTGGGTAATTTAAGAGAGTTTAATAAAGGGATTGTTTATAGAGATGTTGGCAGTATGTAGAGAAATCACAAGGGATGATGCAGTCACATGGAGAATGGCAATGGGAAACCTCAGGTGCCACGCTGGGCCTCAAGAGGCAATGAGAGGAGTAGTTATCAAAACTTGGAGCAGGGAGCTGTGTGGTACGGCCACCAGCCAGACCATCTTCAGTGGAGAGACACAGCCAGCTTGTGCTAAGTGAGCAGGGAGCCAGGGAGTCAACATCCAAACCTCCATCTTCCCCGACCATTGGGTGAACCCAACCAGAAGCCAGAGAACAAAGTGGCCAGTGAGTGCAGACCATTCAGATCAGCCTTTTGGGTGGAGCAGGATGAAAGAGGGCAGACTGGGGATCTGCAATCATGAAATGGTTTTCTAAAAGGTCTTAGAACCTGTAAACCAAAAATAAAATTCTAAGCCCCTCAACTGACTTAATGGACCCTCCTCTCAGCCAAGGGGACCCATTGAAACCTGAAAAACCAGTTCAGACCCTGATGGGAAGGGGGTGTCAGACATATCTCATTATGGTCTCTTCCCTTTGGAGTTCAGGCATAACTGACCAGCATTAACATTAAAGCAAAGATCCTAAGACCGGCAGAACAGACTCTTTGGAGCAGCAAGGTACCAAATTCCAACCTGACTCTAGGATAGCGTCACATCTGTCGCTGCCTAGATGGCAGGGCCTTGAAATAAATCAAAGTGTTTTAGCTATATATTTCTTTGATGTGTTTTTGTCAAAGAAATATGCAAAGCTGTCTCTTGTGGGGGAAATTTACATTCTATAGAGGATCCCCTTTCCTTTCCAGGTCTTTTTCTGATCCTGAAGAGATTGGCTGAGAGCCCAGCACCTTTTAAAGGTCTAAATAGGAAACATTTGCCATCTATTGCCTCTAAGGGCAGCCACCTATAAGACTTCATCTACAAAATAAGAACCTTGGTCTCCACAATCCCTTATCTTAACCCAGACACTCCTTTCTATTGATTCCAAGTCTTTAGATATAACTTAATTATTTCAACCAATTGCCAACCAGAAAAATATTTGAATCCACCTATAAAACCCCCTGTAAGCCCACCTCCACCGACAATTTAAATTATCCCACCTTTCCAGAGGGAACCAATGTATATCTCACATTTATTGACTGATGCCTTAGGTTTCACTAAAATGTATAAAACCAAGCTGTAGCCCCACCACCTTGGGCACATGTTCGTAGGCCCTCCGGAGGCTGTGCCATGGGTCATGATTCATAACCTTGGCAAAATAAACTTCTAAATTAATTCAGACATCCTTTGGTTTACAAACCCAACCACCCTGTGTGATATTGTTCCTGAAGGAAAATGCATTCCAAGTTCCACTGCCCATTTGTAATGCACGTAGTCTCTCTCCTGCTCATGTGCATATATGTTCTGTGTGCACACTTACACATATATTTGAGGATACTGATGCATATAGGTTAGTGTAATTAGAATAAGCATTTAATTTTGAGAGTGAAGGGGGTACTATTATTAATTATTCTGGTTAACAGGTAAACTGGCACTTTTCTGGGCAAACTGGGGCATACGACACCCTAACTGAAAAGCAACAAGATGGATTTCATAAGTGACAAACGAATCTTAATCTTGTTACTTTATAATCATCTGTAGTTAAGATATATGCCATGTATGCATGACCAGCAGAGAATAGGTGTACCTGCAAGGTGCAATTGGAGAATATGCCAGTTAAAAGAAGAAAGGTCTCGTATGTCAAATAATCACCATGCTTGCCCTGCCCCACACCTCAAATGTCCCTGTTAGCACGTTTTTCCTTTGCATCGATGTATTTTCTCCCATATAAATATAGATCTCCCTAAGAAAGATTTTGTTTTAGGCTGCTTTTGCTATTGATACTGTACTGATCACAGATTTTTCAAGTTCTGACCATCCTGAAGATGGCTTCCTGTAGGAAGAGGACACATAGGAAGACCCTCTGATGAAGAGAAATGGCTGAAAGACCTTGGTTCCTGGCTAGGAAACAGTCTTCAAGTCTGAGTGTCTAGACTCTAAGCTACCTCGTTTGCCATCTGGCCCCTGGTGCAGACCCAGCCTCACATCTATCTCTATCTGACTTACTGTCACAAACCTTCTTTTAGAGCCAAGCAAAACTGCATTTATTGGTTGTCAGCCATACCCCATGGGTCATACTCAAGATGGTTTCAAACAGAATTCAGATATGAAATTAAAGTACATGGAATCCCACACTAAAAGAGCTATTCCTGTAACAGACTTTGCTAATTGCCTGGTGAGCCTCAACTTATTGAGGTAAATACCTCCTTATCAGAGGAAGTGACTCTATGCCCAGCTCAGGAGTAAAGCTAGGTTGGTCTAAAGCATGATGATAATTTCATTCTCTTGTATTGGCTTACAAAAGGCTATGAGACAAGTTCTAGCCAATGACATATGAGAGTAAGTACCCTGTCTTCTGAAAGGGGTTTTTAATTTCATAAGCCTGCTTCTTCAGTCTAGTGGAGACGACGATTTTGCTCGACCAAAATTATCTCCTGCCTCAGCCTCTGGGAAAATTTTCATGACACAATTTTGTACTTTTTATAATGAGTGATGGTGTGCTGCTGGCCCCTCTTCCCAGACCTTTTAGTTTTCCTTTATCCCTCTTCAGCCATTAAACTTTTCCTCATCACAAGCCTCACAGATTTATGTTACAAACACAAGCAAGTCTTTGCTATCCTAAGACAAAACCTGTGACCCTGCTGCATCACCAAGCCGCTCTGCTTGATCCTTCCCGGTGCCACCCTCTTCCTTGCTGAAGCTGGCTGTGTTCTGCATGTTTTCTCGATTCCCACAGCTCCTTGGATGTGTACATCTGTGTTTATGCTCCACGGAAACTTGTTTCATAAAAATTGACTAACCACCTCTTACGGATGTCAATCACTTTTATTCAAGCCTATCATTACTATCCTCGAAGTTACTGCATTGTCCCTTCTGATTTCCCTCATCTTGCCTACATCTTTGTGAACAATCTCTTTGTTAAATTCTCCGAGGCTACCCAATTTTTTTTTTTTTTTTTTTTTTGAGACGGAGTCTCGCTCTGCTGCCCAGGCTGGAGTGCAGTGGCATGATCTCAGCTCACTGCAACCTCCACCTCCTGGGTTCAAGCAAGTCTTCTACATTAGCCCCCCAAATAGCTGGGACTACAGGCGTGTGCCACCATGCCCGGATAATTTTTGTATTTTTAGTAGAGACGGGGTTTCACCATATTGGCCAGGTTGGTCTCAAACTCCTGACCTTGTGATCCGCCCACCTCGGCCTCCCAAAGTGCTGGGATTACAGGCGTGAGCCACCACGCCTGGCTTAGGCTGCCCAATTTGAGTGTGCTGTGCGTTTCCTCCCTGATTCATACAATAGGCTTTGGGTACTGGTCCAAAAAACTGACGCTGTCCCATGAGAAAACTCACTCTTCTTACACTTTCTTTCCTCCCTTCACTTCCACATCATCATTCTCATTCAGGTGTTTTCCTCTGTCTCCTCCCTCCAGTCGCTCACTGGCTCAGGTTCTTCCACGTACACCTCAACCTTGGTATTTCCCAGGTCTCTGCCCTCTGCCGTTTCTCTCCAGCCTGTCTTTGGGGTTCTCATCTACCTGCGGTTTCCACCTTAGGCTCCATGGTCAGATCTGTCAGATGCTCTCTTCTTCACTTCTGCCGGGAGTGCAGAGAAACCTCAAACATAAGGGGTCTTCGGTTAGACATGATCTCTGTGTTCTGTCCTGTTCTCCATCTCAGACAGTGACCCTGCCATTCACCCAGTCACCCATGCTGAAGCCATTGGAGTCACCCAAGAGCCTCTTTCCACAGCTCCCCTGTGGGGTCCTCCCAGTTCCTGTCCCTTCCGCTCCTGGAGTCTCTGCTCCTATCCATCCCTCTCAGTGTCTCTCCTCTCACTCCCTCAGTGGGAGCCCTTCTCTTTCATACAGCCTGCTTTTCAGACTCCTAAGTGGCTCCCGCTCTTGTCCATTCTCCAAATGGCCACCACTGTAGCTTTCAAAAATAAATTGGATGGTGTCTCCTCCTTTAAAATGTCAGATGCCTTCTTATTGCTGATGGAAGTCTCACCACTCAGCATCGCACGCCAGGCTCTCCGCAGTTGACTTGGGCTACTTTTTCGGATTTGTTACCATTACCCTCTTTTATTCATCAAAAATGCTAGCCATAAAGAAGTCCTAGTTGTCCCTTGAGCATACGGTGCATTATTTCATGGGGGAATTTTTAAATGGGCAAATCATTTCGGGAATGTTCTTCCCAAGCGTCTCTTCCTGCTTAATTTTCAAGGGCAGATTTAAAGTGCTCTGGACTCCATAGGTGATGGGATAAAATATACATGTTAGGAACTAGGGATTATTAGTTAAAATTCTGCTGAACTTAATTCCCATTTGGGTAATGGCTTTGCTGCCATGTCCTTGATGGCTGGTCCAGTCCTGGTCCGGAGGAAGGACTCAGTAACTTCTAGCTGAATAAATGCAGTGTTATTTCCCTAGGCATCACTGATCTCCCTATCTGCCTGCATCTGAGCCTCCTGCACCATCATAGATCCCCTCAGTGGGCACTACTCTTATTTGTGATGTTTCCCTCACTGAGCTATGACCTCTGAAGATCAGGGACCCCAGTCATTCATCCTACAAACTGATATTAGCTCTACTCAGTGCTAGGCGTTGTCCTAGGGGATTAGGTTTTAGCAAGGCCCAAAACTGACCAAGGTCTCTGCCCTTAGAGAGCTTACATTTTTAGCACTGGCAGACTCAGGAGCAGATTCAGTGAATAAACTGTGTGACATTAGAAGCCAGTGCTAGTGAAAACAAAGCAGAGCAGAGTTAGGAGTCATGGCTCCTGCCTGTGATCCCAGCTACTTGGGAGACAGAGGCAGGAGGATACTTTGGTCCCAGGAGTTGGAGGTTGCGGTAAGCTGTGATCACACCACTGCACTCTAACCTGGGGGACAGAATGAGACTCTGTCTTCTTAAAATAACAAAGTAGAGCAGCAGAGGAAACGGGGGCCGGTGCAAAGGTTGGACCGTCAGGATACGCTTCAGAGGGAAGACACAGAGTAAAATTTGAAGGCAGTTGGGGATCATTTATTAAAATTCTGCTGAAATGTAGTCTCTATTTGGATAATATCAACCAAGGATTTGCCAAGGAGCTCTCTGAGTGGAGAACATTCCAGATAGAGGGGGCAGTTGAAGAAAGACCCCAAGGCAGACCAGTGCCTGGAACTTCTGGGAACACAGAGGAAGCTGAGCCTCTGGTGTAGAACAAGTGAGTAAGGGACGGGAGCTGATGAGGGGAGTCAGAGAGGGGAAGAGCATGGGGCCTCAGGCAGGGTCCCATCTGTAAAATGCAGATGACCTCAGGGATGCTGTTTGAAGGTTAGATGAGATGATATACGAAAAGCACTTGGCACGGTCTGACACCACAGCCTGTCCAATGGAAACATCATGTGAGCCACACAAGCAATCTTAAATTCGTAATAGCCACAATTTAAAAATGCCAAGAAATGGTGAAATTAACTTAAATAATATTTCACTTAACTTTCTGTATATGTTTGCTATATATAAACACAACAGCATATATATATTTAAGAACAAAATATTATCATTCTAATGTGTAATCAATGTAAACAATTATTAATAAGATATTTTACATTCTTTTTAAAAACTAAAAACTTCAGAATCTGGTATGTGCTTTATTCTTACATCGCAATTCAACCAGTCACATTTTAAGCACTGCACAGCCAAGTGTGGCTAACAACTGCTCTACTGGACAGTGCAGGTCTGGGACATCAAAAATGCTTAAGAAACATTAAATATCATGAAAAACGACAGGAATTGGGAAATACGCTTGGTCCTGGTGTTGAAGGAGGGAGAAATGGAGACTTTGGAGGCTTGTATCAAATAAAGGTCTGATGGCTTCGCCTGCTGGTTTTCCTCCTTGTCCCTTGGTATGGGATCCCAGAATTGCTCAACTTGAAGTGACCTGGAGATGCAGTCTAACAGGAAAGATCGGGTGCCAGCCTGTGGGTGACTTGGGGAGGCAAGAATGTGAGTCCTCTGTCTCCCAGGGTTCCTTTGCCACTTCTGTGAGTCCTTTGTCTCCCGGGGTTCCTCTGCCACCTCTGTTCCAGCTCCTATTGCAACTCATATCTCACTACACTGTGAATCACTTCATCCAAGTCTCTGCTTGGCCTAAGGTCACACCCAGAATTTCCACCCTGGGAGTTTCTCCACTGAAGGTGTCTGATTTCAAGATCTGGGTTGTGTTTTCAAACAACACTTCAGCACCTTTGAAAGTGAGGTCATGGCAAGAGTGATGGTATTAACTCCAGCACTGGTACCAGGGGATGGATGGCGAGAGCTCAGACTCCCCGCAGGCTGGCTGCTCAGAGAGGGACACCAGGGAAGGCTCCACCTATTAGCTGTGTTTTTCCAGCTAAAGATTTAATTAAGCCACTGCTGTGTCAATATTCTTAGCATGCCACCCACCTCTTCCCTTGGATGAAAACATTGTTGGGTTGCCAAGCACGGATTCAGAGGGGAATTGAATCTCACTAGAGGGAAAACAGTATAGAGATGCAACCTATAGTCCCTCCATGGAAGGGCCATTTAGTGTGGGCTTCTGGTTGCTTTGTGGTTTCTGCAGGCTGTGCACACAGCTGCACTCCAGACCTGGAACAGGGCCTCAAACCTTTCAAAGGGCTCCTATGAAATTACTTGACTTCCTTTTTCTCTTCTGCCAGCTTCTGTCTTTCTCTCAGGAAAGAGTGTCCAGTGGACAAGCTGGGTTTCCCACCCTGGTTCCCTAAAACCGTAATTGTTAGTCTTTCTGTTCGAACGGCTCTTTATTATAACAGTGCTGCTTTTGCTGTTGTGTTTTGAGCACCTGTCTTATGACTTGAACCTTGTATCTGTCATTTCTTATCTTCTTCAAGCCTGCAAGGGAGGTGGCATTACTATCTTTATTTTAAATGGTTGAGCAAATAGAAGGATTGAGAGGTTAGGTAACTCGCTCAAGGTCACTAAGTCTCAGACTTGGGATTTGACGTGAGTATGCTACTTTCTAAAAAAAAATAGTAATAACAATAAAAAACAATAAGTGGCAATACACAATGAGCACCCAGTGAAACGAAGCATCATTATTACACAAACTGGATAAATGTATAATTTATGTTGGCACCTCACTCTTCCTGTTACTGGGCCAGAAGTGCTGTTATTGCACAGACTTGCTTTGCATTTTAATAGATAATAATAGATTCCCAAAGAAGCCGTGTCTTCTCCTGGTGCTACTGATTCTTAAGTGACGGACGGCCAAGTTTTGAGGGAATGAGGCAGGGTAGGAGTTTACATTTGCAAAGAAAGGGTGAAAAGAAAGAGTGGCATGGGATTCCAGATAAGAAGAGTTCAAAGATTGATTTCCTCCCTTTAATTTTGTGTGTGGCCCATTGTGGCAGAGATGATTCCTGCTTCCTGGATATTCCCTATGCCCCTCTCCATTTTCCAGCCTCCCTTGCAATTAGATGGGGTCATGTGACTTGTCCTAGTCAATTGAAGTGGGAGCACTGTGTATATCTTCCTGGCTAAGAGGGCATTCGTTTCCTCCCTCCCTTCCTTTTCCTACCTTAGCAATCTCAAAAAGCATGTGCTCCAAAAGCCTACAGGATGGAGGCAGCGGTCTGAATCCCTTTACACTTTGATGCAATCAAGAAATAAGGCTTTATTGTATCATGCTACTGAGATTCAAGGGCTCATCTGTTCCTGCAGCAGAGCCTGGCCCATTCTGAATGGTGCACCCATGACCCTTGATTGTCAAGCCCCTTCACCGTCAGCATTTTGTTCATATGAGCCAGCTTCTATTTCTCAGAAGGCAGCAAAATGGTGCTTTGGCCAAGGTTTGCTACTCATAACCTATTCTTAACCCTGAAATGTGACCATCCTGAGATTCTTTTCCCAGAGGTAGTGAGGTGTTGGCACCATTTCCTCTGCCTCTTTTGGCACAAGGCAGAGACAACCATCCCTCTAGGAGGACACAGACACTTGCAGATGAAAACTTCTTAGTCAGTCTCCAAGTTCTCTTGGTTTCTATGTCTTTGTCCTCTCCTGGTTTCCTTTCTACTTCATGGGGGAATCCTCGAGTTTCTGCTGACTTCTCCCTCTCTTCTCCATATCTGAACTTTAGGGTACCCCCCAGAGTTATATCCTGGAACTCCTTCTCTTGGCACCCCAGGTGGTTCCCCCGGTCCACGGCTTTAAACACCATCCCTATGCAGACGATTCCCATCTTCGCATCTCTATTTCTGATCAGGAGCCCAGAGGACCCATGTATTCAGTTGCTTCCCTGATAGCTCTACTCCCATAGACATTAAAAGCTTAGCACGCCCATAAGGAGCCACTGATTTACCCACACCTCCCCCTTCTGTCTTTCTCAGAAGACTCCTATGCCATATCTCTGTTAATGACGCCACTCACAACTCAGTTGAGCAGATCTGAATCTAGGCCTCATCTGTGATTCCCCTCCTTACCTTACCTTCCACATCTAATCCATCACAAAGTCCTCTCAACTCTAGCTCCAAAACATATATCCTGAATTTTCCATGTCTTCCCACCTTTGCAGCTACCGACTCATCCAGACATTACGAAATCTCACAGGGACTAGGCCTCCCGTGTGGTGTGCCTGCTTTCAGCCACTATTTCCTTGCCTTGTTCTTTACATAGCAGCATGGGGTATTATTCAATAACATAAATCAGGTCACTGGATATCTAGTGGCTTTTCATGACACTTTAAATAACAATCTGCCATAAAGTATAGTTATATACCTTGACCTAGTGTTGGTTGCCTCTCTTTCCTCATCTCTTGCCCGTTTCCCTTTGGTCGCTGGACTCAAGTCCATTGGTTTTCTTTTGGCTTCTCTAACACTATAAGCTTTCTCCTGCCTCAGGGCCTTTGCACTTGTTATTCCCTGTGCCCTCAGGACTTTACATGGCTGGATCCTTCTTGATGTTTAGGTCTTGAGTCAAATGTCACCTTCTCAAAGAGATCTCAAAGAGGCCATACTCAAAGTAAATCAGGCTGTGGATCCCCACTCTCTCTGATGGCTCTGCTTCCATGGCCATGGCCTCACCATGCTCATCATCTTCTGAAGTAGCAGTATTATTTATCTGTGCAATTATCATTATGTGGAGTAAGAATCTGTGTCATGAAAGCAAGAACTTTGTCTTTTCACTGTTGTATCCCTACCTAGCACGTAGTTGATCAAAACAATACTTGTTGGAAGATGAATGAATGAAAGGAAGTACCTACTTGAGGTCAATTCCCTATAGTAGTCTAGACGTTTAACAGCTAGAAGACAGGGCTTCACCTAAGAAGTTCTGCCTTTACTTAGACCTGAACAAAAACAACCTCTATCCTGGACCTGTTGCTTTATAGGGCCTTACTCTGACCCTTCTCTGGGCTTGCTGCTCCCCATAGGATCAAGGGGCAAAAGGGATGTGTCCTCCCAGAGTGCAGTCTAGAAGGTGATATGATCCTTCCAGAAATGCTTTCTAGAGTGCCTCCTTTCTAGACTCCAGAATTCCCTGTGCAAGGACCTCAAGCCCACTTCCACGGCCTACATAGGATCTTTCCCCACGTCTATCTTCTCAAGGGCAGTCCAATGTTCACAACCCTAGGTGCCAGTTTCAACATGGAACTCCAAGAAATCTGCAAATTCCATGTTGGAAGTTGGCCTTCTAGGTCATGATGAAGGCAGGAGGATAGAAGATTATGTATCAGGCAGTTTGTGAGTTTGGTTTCTACATTCTAAGTATTTATGTGTGACCTCCATTGGGACTGTTTTCTAAGCCTACAAATGCTGTGGGCAGGCCTGCTTCAGCGTGCGGGGTGTAGATTCCTCTTGCATTTATGTGAGATCAGGTGGAGGTTGGTGAACTCTCCTCAGTCATCAAAGCAGAGGGGCCTCTCTAAGAAAGAGCCCCCAACTTCATAGGATGCAATAAACCAGGTTCCTTTCCCACTTTTGTATTTGCAACATCCCCTGCTTCCTCTCCCTATGATAATTAAGAGAAGTTATGGTAAAGAATTTGTGAATGAGCTACATTTCCCATAACAGGGGATTAAATAAACAAATTAAGATAATCTGTCCAAGGCAATGCTCTGTATATATTAAAACATTTTAGAAAAATCATTGGCAGCACTGCAGTAATAACAATGATGACAGTGCCCACTTCTTGGGTGCTTGCCCCTGGCCAGGCAGTGTGCACAACCCTTCACATGCACAATCTTATTTAGTTTTCACAACCAAATGGTGCTTTATTAGTTTGAGTTGTCAGTGAGGGAACCAAGCTTTAGAGAATTTCATTATCCAAGGGTGTGGGGACTAGAGAGTTATTCTCTGAGTGTTTGGAACTGGACCATAGCTCTTCCTTGGAAGTGGAGTCTTCTAGAATTGCTGGAGCCCTTCCCCTAGGAGAAGCAAATTCTGAACCCTTTGACTCTCATTTTGCTTTTCCCTTCCCTTGGCCTCTGAATATTCAACCTCTTTAAGCCTCAGTGTTTTCACCAGTGAAATGGGAATAGCAATTGTAGTGATGCCTATAATTATGAAGATTAGGTGGAATAAGCATGTAAGCTGGGAAGTGCTCATAAACCATACCCAGTAACGGTTGGTCCTGGCTCTTTCTGTAAGTCCCAATTTTTCTTCTTTGATGCTGGTTGTCAGCTATTGAGCTCCTCCCAGGCATGCAGGGACCAGGAGTTGGGAAAAGTGGTTGTCCTCATCATTCCATCCCTGGGGGTGGGGACATGGCTGAGACCATCTGGAGCTTCCATGCCACCTGAGTGACCTCTTCCTCCTTTCAGCTCTCTGGCTTGGTGAGCTAAATGATTTGATTTCCTTTCCTGTTTTGAGTTGCCCATGAAGGCCCCTTCAGTATGACCAGGCTCCAGGAACAGGATGAGTGAGGGGAGAGAAGAGAATGAAAAGTGAAGAAAAATGAAACAAAACATATATAAATTAGTATTCATAGAGAAAGGTCTGGAAAAATCTTACCCAAGAGATCAATAGTAATAATATTGGGGTTCTGGAAATATGGCTACTTTTGTTTTTTTTTCTTTAAACTTATATGCATTTTCTACTTTATTTACAGTAGACACTAATTTTGGTCATTAAAAAAAGGTATGCTTTTTTTTTTTTTTTTTTTTTTTTTTTTTTTTTTTTTTAAGGTAAATAACCTGTGTGCTTGCTGTCACCAGAATGAGGGAAGGTAGAGACAGGGAGGTGGTCTCCTCTTGGGTAGTTTGTCTTGGGCACAAAAGACCCTACAGTGTAGAATGGAGAAGATGGAAGAGGAAATTGAGCATGAAGGCCGGGTGCGGTGGCTCACGCTTGTAATCCCAGCACTTTAGGGGGCCAAGGTGGGCAGATCATGAGGTCAGGAGGTCGAGACCATCCTGGCTAACACTGTGAAACCCCGTCTCTACTAAAAATACAAAAAGTTAGCTGGGCGTGGTGGCGGGCACCTGTAGTCCCAGCTACTTGTGAGACTGAGGCAGGAGAATGGCGTGAACCTCGGAGGCGGAGCTTGCAGTGAGCCAAGATGGCGCCACTGCACTCCAGCCTGGGTGACAGAGTGAGACTCCACCTCAAAAAAAAGAAAGAAAGAAAGAAAAAGAAAAAGAAAGAAAGAAAAAGAAAAAGAAAGAAAAGAAATTGAACATGAAGAGGTGCTTGTTGGGAAGTGGGAGAAGGAGTGGAAAGCAGCTGAGCCCTTATGGATCAGGTACCGTGGGTCTTCCAGCAGGTAGGCTGGTAGGGTCCCAACACATACCAATAAATACAGCAGAATATCAACTAAAGAACTGCCTTCAGTGAAAGAACCAAAGTAAATGTGTTTTCTCCTGTAAAACAGTTTTCCCTCATGGTAAGTGAATCACTGCCAGGGACAGCATGGCACAGCTCACTATTGATTTCCCAGTGTAACAATATTATGAAGTGGAGCCTTTAAGAAGTGATTGGGTCATGAGGGCCCTCATGGATGGATTAATCTAGTCACGGATTAATAAATTAGTGGGTTATGGAGGGAATTAGTTAGTTATCATGAGAGTGGATCTGTTACAAAAGCCAATTTGGCTGTCTCTTGTGAGCTCCCTCACCATGTGATGCCTTGCACCACCTCAGGACTCTGCAGGGAGTCCCCACCAGCAAGAAGGTCCTCTCCAGATGCAGCTACTAAGTCTTGGACTTCCCAGCTTCCACAACTGTAAGACATATTTTTTTTTCTTTATAAATGCCCAGTCTTAAGTATTGAGTTATAGTGACAGAAAATGAACAAAGACCCCTACCCTCCACCCATTCTCCACACAGCATTCAGCATAATCTAATGTTGTAAGCCAGGTCCTATCATGATTGCTAGTTACAACCCTTCTAATTGCACATGGAGTAAAATCCACAATCCACAGTGGTGTGGAAAGCTCTGACAATCCAGGCCCTGCTCATCTCTAACTGCACTTTACCTCATTCTCACCTTTGATCACTCAAGTTCAGCCATGCTGGCCTTCTTTTAGTTTCTCAAATGTGCACAATGATTCCCTGCCTCTGAGTCTCTGACTGTGCTGCTCTTCTGCTTGGAAACGCTCTGCCCTCTTCCCCTCCTCATACTCCAGACCTCAGCTGAAGTATGACATCCTCAGAGGGGCCTTTTCTGATAACATGCCGGGCTCTAAGTCAGTCCTTTGTTAGTTTCCTTTGTAGCACTTATTGCAATTTGTAATTCTTTTATTAATACGTCCTTTTATTCAAATTCATTTATTGTGACTACTCCAAGAGCAAAGCCAAGTTTGCCTTGCTTACTGTAGTATCTATAGCACCTGTCACAGTGCCTGACATATAAGAAGTGCTCATAATATATTTGTTAAAGAAAAATATAAAATCATAGCGCCTAACATTGGTTTATTATTTTAGAATGAGTTTGCATGCCTTCGCAATGAGTAAGTTTTTCTTCTCTGATTAGATCTTTATAAACAATTTCTTCTTCTTTTTGCCTAGAATTTTGCTTCCTTTTAGTATAAATACAGGAATTTGAGAGCTTGTTTGGCAGTAACTATACTGTTGGCTTATGTACTTTACTTTAGAAAGCATGCAGATGCTAAGTAAACTGCACAGGCCCAGAGATGTATATCCATGTGTCTTTAAAAAATAGAAGTATGTTCTTTCTGATCTTCTTCTATGTTCACTGCTACAGAGAATCCCAACTCAAGCAGATGAGTTAGCATCCTTATTCTGAGCCTCGTGGTTTTTAATGAATGGCTCCAACTCTTTGTTCTAATAGACATAATCTGTATAAGTTCGTTGGAATGGAACAATGCTGCAAGAGAAAGAAGGTTTTGAAGAATCTACTGGCAAGAGTCCATTTGCTGGTCAGCGATAAGTAACAGGTCACATGGTTTGTCCATATCCTGGAGGATGATGTCACGGAAGCTGAGGGATTTGCAGAAGAGTCTGACCCTGTATTAACCTCATCATTTGCTTGGATAAACTTCAACCTGGCATTGCTTTCTTTACTTTGTATATGTCAAATTAGTTCTTCTAGGGGTGATGTAACCCAGAGAAACACAACTACAGGAGTTGTTCAGATGTACATTATTTCCCAAACACAAACAAATCCCCAAGTTTCCAAAAGTAGGGTTTTCCAGTGCTTCTAAATATAGAAGCACAGCCTCAACATTTCTTGGAGAATTTTCTGAAGTATAAGAAATTGTTAAGCTGTAAGAAAGGAAAGAATTAGAGAGTACAGTGCCTATAAAGGAGATGACTGAGTATATAACTATGAAAGAATTCTTCTAAGGCGAGAGACATCGTCTATCATAAATTTACCATCTAAGACTTTCTTGAACTTTTTCAGATTTGCAAAGCATACACCATATTGGCTTCATTGATGCCAGATAATAAACCTTCATAAATCTGTGCCTGTGAACCCTCTGTTACATAATGTATCTACAGCTATGTCCAATCAGGCACTTATTAAATGCTTTTAATTGACACACCTTTAAAAGTTGGGGTAAAAATACCTTTTAGAAAGCTCAAGTAAGTGTTTTCTTAGCTTAGAAAATAGCCTGAAACTGGCCCTGTCCGCTACCTTGTACAAGAAACTCAACCCATTTTCCCTATGTTAATGCAAAATGCAGTTTAAAACACAAGTTGCCACTGGCAGAAGAAAGCAAAGCAATTGCCCGCACAACCCATTTTCACTTTAGCCTTTGCTGAAGTTGGCCCAGGTTCAGCATGTCTACACTTATGCCACACACCTGTGGCCTGGGCTCCCACACCTCCCTAAGTTCCCAGGCATCCCTGGGATAGAGGCACAGAGAACACCCAGTTTCCCATTAAGCCTCCCCGGCCCTACCCGAAGGCCAGGCAGAGTCTTCCCCTGCTTGTCACCTAGTTGGGAACCTTTGGAGACAGCTCATCTTTGCATCTCCCCATCAAGGGCAGCAGTGATTTCGGTACCCAGAGGACTTAGCCTTTGGTTTGCATCTATCTGTCCTTCAGAGGAGGAGGATGCAGAGGCTGGCTTTGAGATTATTTGGAGCTGGTGATCACTGAGGTCTCTTTAAGCTGACTGAGCCAACTGCTGACTTAGTCAGTTAACCTAAATACCACTCTAGTTTTCCTTTTTCATTTAAGAAAAATAGTGTCAGAGTACAGAATGGACTCCTCCAGCGGGAGAGCTGACACCATGTAAACGATTCATTAGCAGATGCTTTAGCTGAACCTCAGCTGTTTTCTCCAGTGACGTCGATGTGACGGAGATATTTGTTCAGGTGATGGGACTTGAGTGGGCCTTGGGCCAGACCTCCACCCCCAGGGGCCACCCTTCTAGCAATGAAAGGCAATAGAGTCTTCACACTGGCTGAATCCTGTGTTTTCTCAATGCCCCAAATCCGACAAACTTCTCTAAATTGTAATTCAAAGTTTTGGCAGCCAGAGCTCCCATTCGTCGCTGCCATCTCCCCACCACCCCTGCAGGTGCTGAAGGCTGAGTACAAGCCATCCGGGTGGAAACCTGTATTTGAAGGTCTGCACCGTGGTTAAATCTCCCTGCCTTTCTCTGTTGTGGTTGATCCCCCTGCTGAGGTGGGTTTGTTCATGAGTGTGCGGCGGTATTGAATGAGAGCAGCTCATCTCCAGGTGGTCAATGCCACATGTGTTTGCAATGGATTTTGCCAACTAACTCACTGATTATCTATCCCTAGTTAGGTATCGCAGGGGTCCAGAGATTTTTGAGGTTTCAAACTTCCCATTTTTAAAGGTTTCCAGTATTTGAAAAAATGAAGAAACACCTACAAATGGGTCTTTAAAAACCCCTTATGATATGTTTTAAATGTTCAATCTACTTGGTCTATTTCTGGAATTGTATGCTATCCCTAGCTAGAAATGACAACACAGACAAAATCAGAGCTCTCCTGATGTGAAGATTGGACCAACAGCTTCTCTAGCCTCAGCAGCTCCCTGCCGGCTCCTGAGCCTGCCTGTCCTCTGTAGACTCTGGCCTGTGGTCAAACCTGTTAGGGAATGGCCAGGTGCGGTGGCTTATGCCTGTAATCCCAGCACTTTGGGAGGCCAAGGCAGGCAGATCACGAGGTCAGGAGATCAAGACCATCCTAGCTAACATGGAGAAACCCTGTCTCTACCAAAAATACAAAAAAATTAGCTGGGCATGGTGGCACGTGCCTGTAGTCCCAGCTACTCAGGAGGCTGAGGCAGGAGAATCGCTCAAATCCAGGAGGTGGAAGTTGCAGTGAGTCGAGATCATGCCACTGTGCTCCAGCCTGGGCAACACAGCAAGGTTCCGTCTCAAAAAAAGAACAGCAAAAAAGCCTCCCAAACCTGTATCACCCAACTGAGAGGTACTTGGAGGCCTAGAAGATCAGAGAGGCCTCTTAGCCAGTAGTTGGGGTTTGACTGGTAGGGGTTGATGACTTTCCTGGTAAGTTTTAAACCCAGTGGTGACAGCATTTTCCTCTTTATTTTGTTTTTGGAATTCCTGTCTGCTAGGGTAGCAGGGATGCCAGTGGCAATTCCATACCAAGTATTTGGTTTTTATTCCATAGCCTTTACCCACCACCCCATGCCTCTCAAGACTCCAGGGGAAGGGAAACATCATTTCTTTGGGGATGACTCTTCATTAGAGCAAAGAATCCACCCCTTTGGTGGTTCTGAAATGTCACGATAGAGAGTGGTTCCAGGAGGGAATGGACAAATGTGTGTGGCAGAGGTGATGGAGCTCAACACACACTCCATCAACTGTCCCGCATGCCCAGCCCCCTGTGGTTAAGCAGATCATGTGACTAGCTCTGACCAATGGGCTGCAAGTGGAAATGGCATATGTCATTTCAGGGCTAAGGCATGGAAGAGTTGGTGTGTGACCCTTAATAGCTGTCTCTTCTCTTCCTGTGAGGTCTGGAGATGCTTGACATCATAGGGCCTGATTTCTAGAAAGCAAAACTCCTCTCCCTGCCACACCTCTAAAGATACAGCAGAGGGAGAAACAAACTTGTGTATGTTAAGCCATCCAGATTTCAGAGACCATTTGTTACCACTGCATAGCCTAACCTATCCTGATTGATACAACATGTATTTTAACTATATCTTATTTAAACAATTACATTTGAAAGTATTTTAAACATTCTGATGTATGCATTATATTGCATATGTGTAAAATATAAGATTAGAAAGTTTTGATAGATAAAATTCTTTGGTGCAGCAAACAAAACACAGATTCGCATCTCTTTTTGTTTTTATCGTCTTTTAGGTTTTGCATGTATTAAACACAAGATGCTAAGATTGTTACCCAATGTGGGCAGCGGGTTTAGAAGTGTGTAAATCAAATTTTCTTGGCAGTGAGTGCATGAAGCCTGAGACCGTCTATGGTCTCAGGAAGCTCAGAAGAGTTGGGGAAAGGCCTGGAATAGGAATCAGGGGATGTATGGGCCACGGGATATCCAGGATCACTCTCCCTCTTTTTTTTTTTTTTTTTTTTTGAGATGCAGTCTCCTCTGCCACCAGGCTGGAGTGCAGTGGCTCAATCTCAGCTCACTGCAACCTCCGACTCCCAAGTTCAAGCAATTCTCCTGCCTCAGCTTCCCGAGTAGCTGTGATTACAGGTTCGTGCCACCATGCCCAGCTAATTTTTGTATTTTTAGTAGAGATGGGGTTTCACCATGTTGGCCATGATGGTCTCGATCTCTTGACCTCATGAGAGGATCACTCTCTTAAATGAGGCTTCTTTCTCCAGGATCCTTCCTCATTCAGTCCCACACTAGCCTATCCCCTTCTTAACTGCTATAGCAGTGGTTGTCTTCCCTTGCATTAATTACAGTCTGTCTTATATCTGTCCATTCATTCTAGAAATATTTTCTGAGCCCCTAGGATGGAATTCCATGCTGGATACTGGGAACACAAGAGACCAGAGGCAGCCCCGAGAGACCTCACAATCTAAGAAGAAAGTCACTTACAGTCTACTCAGAGTTTCCAAGTTGTTAGTTTTGCCCCTTATCACTCCCTCTTAGAGGGAAGGAATTTTGTCTTTGGGTTCCCATTTATCATCCTCATGCAAGGTTACTGCTGGCAATGTGGAGGCTGCTTCAGAGATGGCTGATACCGTGTCTGTTGGGCACATTGATCGGCCGGTGTGTCTGTCCTCATCTTTATTAAAATGTATTCCCAAAGTAAAACGGTTCTCCTGGTTTTAGATCCATTCTCCATTCTCAATCATGACAGCCTGCTTTGGGTTGCTTCAAGTTATACGCTTCTGGCAAAGTCATCATCATTTTCCATCCGTACCACTTGGAGACAGCCAGGTTTTGCATTGGAGAGTGAGCAGCTGTGGAAGCGTTGCTCATGGTGGTGAAAGTAAAGGCGATGAGATGGCAAAGCACCCAGCAGAAATCTGACTTGCTCATGAACATGCTCTCTTAAAGTGCTATTAACATGAAGCGGGCATTTCGTGGGAAAGCGACTGCAAGCATCTCCCTTTTGCCCATCACTGACACTCAACTTGAAGTGTGCTCCTTCCATATGCAAGTCAAAGCAAGACTTTTCCAAGTGTTAGCACCACAAGCTCAAGCTAGTTCTTGGCAGTGATCTGGGTTTCCTTTTGCCCCTGGCAGAGTATTAGCAACCAAAGCACAGCTAAGGAGCAGAGCTGCACCAATGGACTGGGAGTGAGAGATCACCTTGGTCCCAGCCTGCCCAACCCTCTGAAACACACCTGCCCCTGGTTTCCAGGGGCTCAGGGCGTGCAGTCAGGAATGACACAATTATAGCCTCTTTTTTCTTTCTTTTTCTTTCTTTTTTTTTGGTAGGGCAAAGGGCCAGCTTGTTCCCTCTGCAGTTACATGAACTGAACTGGCGGCAGGCAGACAACCAGCGTTTCTCAGGAAGCTGTACCAACAAGATGCAAAAGGGAGAGGCGGAGCAGAGAAGGGCAGCTCATGAGCTGATTGTGCTAAGCCCTGTCAAATAATCCTTTAGAAACCCGATGGTAATCAATGCCACCCAAGGGCACCACATGTGCCAGTAAAAACCTCTTGCATTTTGGCTAAATGTGGCTTGAGATTAGCATTGGGTGAGAATATCTGTTGTTTGCAGGCACTCCAGACTGCTGAATTCCAAAGTGACTCTTTTGATATTGATAAATAATGTGGCACACGATTCCTCCCCCATCCCAATAGAAATTGTGCAAATCCTTAATTATGAGGGCACTTTCTCAAGGGCACATTAGAATATCATGCTAAATTGAGTTGTTATCTTCACCTTTGCCAGGGCTTTCGTAAAACCCCACAGCAAGCTGCCCTTAGAAGTTTTCTCTTTTGTTTGCAAATCATCGGTTCAACTTGTCCAGGAATTAAAAAGAAAGAAAAAGTGCAGAAAAAATTACACAGAGTGAACCTTCTAAAGTAGGTTTTGTTTTTCTCTTTTTTTCTTTCGGTGAACGGGTCACAAGATTGCAATTCTAAACAATCTCACAATTAATTATTGAGCTATGCAGTCCAATTAGAACAAACGCTTCCTTTCTGATTTAATTAGAGATGAGGACACGCCTGTGAGCTTATTTGTATAAAATACGTGCTCATTAAACAAGGTTTGGATCGGGTTCAGCTTGTTAGAAATGCCATGAAAAGGGGGCTGTCTCTCACTGTCTCTGGCTTCTTTAACCCCTTTAATGCTGAGAATGAACTTCACAGGTGTGGCGAATATAAAGAGTCTCTTTGCTGAAACCTGGTGAACTTGAAAGAGATGGTGTGTGACCAGCCTGACCAACATGGTGAAACCTCATCTCTACTAAAAATACAAAATTAGCTGGGCGTGGTGATGGGTGCTTGTAATCCCAGCTACTTGGGAGGCTGAGGCAGGAGAATCACTGGAACCTGGGAGTCAGAGGTTGCAGTGAGCCGAGGTCGCGCCATTGCACTCCAGCCTGGGCGACAGGTGAGACATTGTCTCAGAAAAAAAAAAAAAAAAGAGGTGGTGTGTTTGTTGATCAGCCCATCTACTCATCTTCTGACGTTTAGCATCTTCTTTTCCCTTCCCCAGGCCACTGTAGGCAGAAAATCAAGTTGGGAGTCTGAGGAAAGCTACTCCAATCATAGAAAAATTCTTGTACTATCTGTGTTTCTACTACTCAAATATCATTACTCAGAGTGGGAGCCGTGGACCGGAAGCAGTAGCAGCAGTGCCTGGGAGCTTGCTAGAAACACAGAATGTCACTCCCCACCCCAGAGTAATGAGAATCTGCATCTTGACAAGATCCCTGGCTGACACCTGTACAGATTTACAGTTTGAAGAGTACTGGTCTAAAGGCAACAGATCATGAAGATTTTATTTCAAAAATCCAAGGGCCCTTGGGACCCCAGAGAATGTCACTTCACTTGAATGAAACCAGACCTGGGTGCCCTCTCTACCATGGGGGAATTGCCACTTCGACCCTCCTGAACTCTCTGCTTAAGACTCAGGTATGTCCCTCTTGTCTCATCCTCCAGTGAGCCCTCAGGACTGGAAGGGCCCATGGTCAAGGACACAGGTCACAGGGCAACCTCTGCCCGCATCTGTGCCTCCCGCCTCTTGCCCATCCCTTCAGCACAAAACTGAGCATTTGTTGTGCATCAGACCCTGGGGTGGCTCTCTGGCTACAGGGGGAGAGGAGGATTCCTGCCCCAGAGGGGCTCCCACTCTATGGGCTGATGCTGAAGGGAGAGAGATGACAGGCAGCTGGTGAGTGGGAGAAGTCCTGAGACTCTCAGGCCCCCCAGATGCCATCACTGACAGACTGCTCATGACAGCCAGCATCAGAAAGGCCAAACGTCCTGGGAGCAGGAATCCCTGTCTTCCTGGGGAAGGCTCCATCCATTCAGTATCTGTCACGTGCAAAGAGACAACTTCCAAGACACAGTGTGTGCATGTGGTATTGAACGTTAAAGAGAACGTAGGCTGCCGAGTGTGCCGGGTGCCATCTCGATGTATTATTCTCCTTCACAAGAGTTTGTCTCTTTTTAAAAATTTATTTATTTTTTCAGAAAGCAAAACTTGCATCCAGGAAAACGACAGCATCAGGAGAGTGACTCAGTGTTCTCTCATGTTGCTCAGTCTTCACACTTTCTTCAAGCAGCCGGGTGGGGAGAAAATATTGACAAGTTTCTGTCTCACTACTTGGTGCCTACAGTAGCACTGAGCAGGCCATAGCAGATTAAAAATTTCTGTCCTTCCATCCCAGGCTCAAACTAATGTCACTGCTAACTAGGGGACATTAAAAGAGCCCAGACCAGCAGGTAAATTGTCATCAGTGATCCTTGAGGCTGGCCCTGGTCTGACCTGGTGCCCTGCACACCATGATTGCCCCGGTGATGGGCTCAGCCCTGCCACCTTCACCACTCCATCTTAATGATGGACAGTACCGCAGGCAGCTCCAAACAGCCTCAGCTGCTGCATCCCCAACCCTCAGCTGCAGCCCGCATGTAGAACTGCCCTGGTTTCCCCATTCCTGCTCCCTTGGACCTTTCGCTGGTAAAACAGGAGACTGGAGGAAGACCTGGGGAGGGGAATGGGGAAAAAGCCTCACTCCAAGTCAGTAAGTATGACTTCCTTAAGATGATGATGATCACATCATAAACCAGCTCATCAACATCTAACAGGCATGGGATGGTGGAAGGAGATTTAGGGGAGGAAGACTCAGCTGAGATAAGAATCAATCTGGGAAGTCAAGAATAGGAAGCTGGGATCAGGTAATTATGTGGTCTGCTAGGAACCTTAAACATAATTTTGAAAAGTTCAGTTGGAGTTCTAGTCTGAGCCTTTTAAAGTAAGTTTACTATTTTTGAAAATCATTCAAGCAAAAAGTGTTCCTTGTTTTAAAATAAAATAAAAATTTAAACGATTAAACGTTACTCAACTATCACTCTTAACACTTTTGCATATTATGTCCTATATTTTATGTATATAAAGACAAATAGAAATAGAAAATTATAGACCTGGATACAGCATAAGATGGAATATTGCACATACTAGCTTATATGTGCTATTTAGTTAATCCTATAATCATGAAAATCTTCTATAATATCATTGTTAATTACTGCATAGATTTACATTGATATATACACTATAGTTTTTGCAACTGACTTGCTGTTATTGGATATTTAGACTGTTTCTTTTTCTCTACCTACATCTTTCTATCTGTTTATCTCTCTATTATCTATCTATCCATCTATCTATCTATCTATGTTTTACTAGCCTAAAGATTATTAAATTATGTTCTTATAGTTAAATCTTTGTATACATCCTCAACTATTTCCTCAGAATAAACACATACATTCTCTACTAAAAAAAAAAAAAATACAAAAAACTAGCTGGGCGAGGTGGCGGGCGCCTGTAGTCCCAGCTACTCGGGAGGCTGAGGCAGGAGAATGGCATAAAACCGGGAGGCAGAGCTTGCAGTGAGCTGAGATCCGGCCACTGCACTCCAGCCTGGGCGACAGAGCGAGACTCCGCTTCAAAAAAAAAAAATAATGGCCTGGTTAGAAAGAACTTGCATTTTAGGAATTTTGAAGTATATTGCCAAGTCGCCTTCTAGAAAGCTTGGACCAATTTGTACTTTTGTGAGAAATACCTTTCTCACTCTAACCAGTGGTTTTTGGGAAAAATTCCCACTGTGTTTTAAGGCAAAAAATTGGATTTAACTTTTATCATAGTTCCGCCAAGAATCCTCGTTGGATTCTCTTTCAATCACGCATAAGATAAAATCTGAGTCTCCAAGAGCCTGGGATCCAGAAGAAGGCATCTCAAAGACTGGCTGTCTTTGCCTCCTATGTGCTTGAGGGGGTGAATTAGAAAGTGAGAACCCTGGGACCGCAGCCAGAGAGGCCACTGCACTGGTGCCTGGGTGAGGGACACCGTGACAACCGATTGCTGCCACCATCTCATTGTAGAGCCTGTGTGTGCTGCCACAGAGAGCGTCACAGCTACTGGGAAGCGAGAAAAAGTCCGACATATGTAAAGGAATAAAATAAACAGGGAGAAGGATCCACCTGAGCAACCAGGGCTGTGGCTCCCCAGAGTGGAAGAGACAAAAAGGTACCTTAGTTCAAACAACAACAACAACAGCAACAACAAACCTCTCAAAGAGATGCATTCACAGAACCCCTAAAAGGAATTTTAAACCTAAAATACATGTTTGCAAGTTAAAACATTTAAAAGGAGAATTGTAAAGACAATAATCATAGCCAATGGTTAAATATCTTGTAACAAAAAATGCAAACGAAGAAAAGGAAGAAAGGAAGGAAGGAAGCAAGGAAGGAAGGAAGGAAGGAAGGAAGCAAGGAAGGAAGGAAGGAAGGAAAAAAGAAAGCAACGAGGAAAATTATAAGAGAGTTGGAGACTCAAGAAAATCTTTTATGCAATAGTGAGGAATTTCAACAGAAAAAAGAATAAAGAAGTAATAAAAAATTCATAAAAGAAAACATGAACTAAAGAAAACTTCCATTCTAAAATTGAAAGATCTTGGCAAGTGCCATGCATGATTAATAATAACATTAATGATAATAATAATAATATAGGCCAGACCAGAGCTGGCCAATAGAACTTCCTGCAGTGCTGAAAATGTTCTGTGCAGTTCAGTATGGTAGCCACCAGCCACACGGGCTATTGATCACTTGAAATGACTGGTATGAGGAAGAAACTGACTTTTACATTTTATTTAGTTTTAATTTATTAACATTTGCATTTAAATAGTCATATGTGGCTAGTCACTATCACATTAGACATCAGATCTAGACATTTCCGTGTGAAATTTCTTAAATATAAGCATTAAAGTAAAAGCTTATAAACTCGTGGACTTTCGTATTCAAGGGAGGATACATTCCAAGACCCCCAGTGATGCCTGATACTGTGGATAGTATATTATGTTTTCTCTTATACATAAACATGATAAAGTTTATTTTATAAATTAGGCATAGTAAGGCATCAACAAAAATAACAGACAATAAAATAGAACAATTATAACAACATGCCAGCATCACTACTCTTGCGCTTTGAGGGCCTTATTTAGTTAAGATACGGGTTACTTGAGCACAAGCACTACGATACCACAGCAGTTGATCTGATAACTGAGAGGGCTACTAAGCCACTAAGGGGTAGGTAACTATCCAGCAAGGATATGATGAATAATTCACATCCTGGCGGGACGGAGGAGGACAGCGTGAGATTTCATCACCATACTCAGAACGGTGCACAAAACTTACACATTGTTAAGTATAACGGTGTAACAAAACTTACAAATTGTTAATTTCTGGAATTTCCTACTTAATATTTTTAGACCTTAGTTGACTGCAGTTAATGGCAGGTGACTGAAACCTCAGAAAGTGAAACCAAGGATAAAGGAGAACTACTATATAGAAAATCAGATTTGTATTGGACTTCTTATCTGAAACACTGAAGGTTAAAATAAATAGAAGAATTTACAAACTTTAATAGAAAACACTGATAGGAGGCGGGTCACGGTGGCTCACGCCTGTAATCCCAGCAGTTTGGGAGGCTGAGGTGGGCAGATCACTTGAGCCCAGGAGTTCCAGACCAGCCTGGGCAACATAGTGAAACCCCATCTCCACAAAAAATATAAACATTAGCTGTGCGTGGTGGCACTTGCCTGTGGTCCCGGCTACTCTGGAGGTTGAAGTGGAAGGATTGCTTGAGCCTGGAAAGTCGAGGCTGCAGTGAGCTGTGATCATGCCACTGCACTCCAACCTGGGCAAGAGAGTGAGACCTTGTCTCAAAAAAAGAAAAGAAAAGAAAGAAAAATCTAGATAAAGAACAATACAGTAGAGCAAAAGGGGTTATAAGGAAAGGACTAATAAAAATAAAACTTGAAATTAATGTAATATAAAAGATAAAACAGAAAAATAAAATAAAAATTTAGTTTTTTAAAAGATAAAATAGGTAAAATACTAGAATGGTAGGTGAAACAGATAGAAAACAAAAAATACAACATTAAGAATGAAAAATGAGGCATAACAATGGATACTAAATAAGAAAAAACTGTGTTTATACTTTCTGCAACTCTACAATAATACTTTTGAAAAATATTAAAGTTGATGATTTTCTAACAAAAGATAAAGCAACAAAATTGGCTCAATGGTGTTAGAAAAAGAAACATAAAAATATTCTCAGTTCTGAGGATTTTCACAGCTAACATCCATCTTATATTCAAAGAATAGCTAATTATTAGGTTTTTAAAAATTTTATCGTCTATAGAAAGTTGTAAGTTCTTCAATTTATTTTGAATCTATTACAGTCTTAATATCAAAATTTGAGAAGGGTAGCACTGAAATAAAGACTATAGAACAATAAACATATGAATAAAGTGACAGATGTTAAATAAGAAATTGGCAAATGTAATCCAGCAAGAGAGTGGAAGAATGACAATTACAGCATGGCCCAGTAGGGTGTATTAGTCTGTTTTCATGCTGCTGATAAAGATATATTCAAGACTGGGTAACTTATAAAGGAAAAGAGGTTTAATGGACTCACAGTTCCACATGGCTGCGGAGGCCTCACAATCATGGTGGAAGGTGAAAGGCACGTCTTACATGGCAGCAGACAAAAGGAAAATGAGAGACAAAGAAAAGAGGTTTCCCCTTACATATAAAATATATATAGCTGTCAGATCTAGAGAGACTTATTCACTACCACGAGAACAGTATGGGGAAACCATACCCATGAATCAATGATCTGTCACTGGGCCCCTCCCACAACATGTGGGAATTATGGGAGCTACAATTCAAGATGAGATTTGAGTAGGGACACAGTCAAACCATATCATAGCATTTATAATTGAAAGAACAGTTCACCATTAGAAAATCCAGAAACATAATTCCTAATTTAACTAAAGAAGAAAAACAAAATAATTGTATCAGTAGATTCTAAAGAAGCACTTGATAGCATTTTGAAAACGTTCTTCATCAAAACTCTGCCTCAGTTCAGACAGAGGTAAACAGTAAAACGGAGACATCCTAAAGACTATGAGAAACACATTAAAATGCTTAAACTGTTTTTATTAAATCAAAGATAAGAGTGGGTGCCCTATTATTTCACATAGTTTGAAGATTCTAGCAAGATACATTATAATTAAAATTCCTCAAAATGATCTTCATTTTCAGATAATTAATGTATTCCTAGGAAATGTGAAAGATTATTTAAAAACCATTTAGAAGTGAGATTTTGATAAGGTATATGTAGTTGTGTTTGTATACATAAACTCAAGAGTGCTTTCCCCCGATATAGATATAACTGGTTAGAAAAAGGAATAGAAAAAATATCCCATGTATAATAGACACAAACACTATGAAATCATCAGGAATTAATTTAATAACAATGAAAACTATAAAACTTTATTGAAAGACTTAAAACAAGGTAGAGACAAATGGAGAAATAGATCACGTTCCTGGAGGAGAGACTTAATATCTCAAGTCTCCTTTGTGTGTGGATACACGAAAGTCATTTCCCATCAGAATGCCTCCTCTTTTTCTGTGGGGCTTTAGGAATTGGACTTCTTGATTTGAAGTATTTATGAAAGTACAAATGTGTAAGAATTTCCAATAAAAACTTGAAAAGGAGGAATAAGAAGGGGTGGCAGGGAGGATTTTGCCCAGCCAGATGTGAAAACATACTATAAATCTGCTGGATTCAACATAGTGAGGCAATGAAGTTAGGGCGGGTGAAAGCTAAACAAGCTCCCAGACTCATTGGAAGAGGTAGGTTGGAGGAAAGCGAACGACAGGAGGAAGACATGACAAACGGCTTTTCAAATTGGGGTGTATGAATATCTGTAGGGATCTGACAACTCCATCTGCAAACCTAAAATTTGTTTTATTTTAAATTATAATGGCAAAAAAAAAAAAAAACATTTACTCTGCGTCATCTGATCAACACTGATAGCTGAGGACTGCCACAAAATTTCTCTGCCATTTTTGCATTTACAATTAAGATTCATTTGCAAATTGCATTGGTGGTAGGTAGCAGTGATTTAATAGCTCTGTGCTAGTAAGAACAGAGGTGGATTTAAGACATAGATGAAGTGTTTAACTTGAGTGCCAAATGCCAACACACACCAAACTGCTAACCCTGGCCACCTTGATGGAGCAGAGTGACAGTGCAGCTGGATTTGAATGGGCCAAAGGAGACATTAGTTTTATATTTATTACTGAGTCTACTGCAACAATCACATAATGAGGTTGTACTTTGAAAGGAGAAGTCAATCAAGTCTATGTAGCTCAAAGGCCTAACTATCAAAGTGGGAGGGCATTTTATGGCTCAGTGTGATAAGTACTATAACTTAGGGATGGATTGTTTTTGGTAGTGTATGCATTATGGTATATGTGGGGGTGTGGAATGGTGGCCCCCAAAAAGATCGGTCTAAGTCCAAATCTCTGGAGCCTAAGGATACTACTTTATTTGGAAAAAGGGTCTTTGCAGATGTAATCAATTAAGGATGTTGAGATGAGAGCTTCCTGGATTTCCCGGGTGGGTCCTCAATCCCAAGACAAATGTCCTGATAAGAGGTAAGCAGAGAGAGATGTGAGACACGCAGAGGAGTAGGAGATGTGAAGACAGAGGCAGAGATTAGAGTGATGCAGCCACAAGCCAAGGAATGCCTGGAGACAGAAGCTGGAGGATGCAAGAAGCGGACTTTCCATCCCTGCAGGGAACATGGCCCTGCCAATGCCTTGATTTCAGAATTCTGGCCTCCAGAACTGAGACAGAATACATTTCTGTTGTTTCAAGCCAGCCAGTTTGAGGAAACTTGTTACGGCAGTCACAGCAAACTAATATAGGAAGGTAGCTTATATTTTTCTGGAATGGTTCAGGCAGGCTTCACCAGAATTGTGACTCTTTTAAGCTGCACCTAAAGGGGAAGTAGAAAAGGGAAGGAAGGCTACTCCGGGCAGGGAAGACAGCGTGAGCAAAGGCACAGAAGCCTGAGGGGTTGGATTCGGTGTGGCTGGACGTATTTAACAGGTGAGGTTGGGGATAAGCCAGAGGGTGAAATATCATGTCTTCTACTTACTCTTTAGCTGAAGAAACTAATTCACAAACAACTGAAGGATATTTCTGAGAGGACTGAGAAAATTCATGTCAGAGACAGAAATCTGGTAAAATCTACCTTCACTGTCACATTCACAAGGCAAGAAATTGCATCCCTGTAAAGCCCCAAGAAAAAGAGAACTGAGAACGGACTCCTCATATTCAAAATGCAGCAGCTTGTTGGGTCTTGAGGGCTCCCTTCGCAGCCAGTTTGCTCACATTCCTAGGCGGACGGCTTGCTCTGGTATCCACGTAATCCCTGCCAGAATGGGAAGCCCCCAAGCTAGGCAGGAAACAAAATATTTTCACCCTTTGACACGATAAAGCGATAAAGCGTGTGGCTCTTGAGTAGAAGAACTGTCGCAACCATGAGAGTGTTCTGTCCCATCCACCCACTCCACGCCCAGTGGGAAACAAGTCTCTGCCAGCCAGCATGTCAGAAGGTGGCCTGGACAGTGACAGAAGCCACCCCCTTTGATTTCTCTACGTGGACATGACTTGCCACTAGCGTGGATTCTGCCTCCTGCTCAGCAGTGTTTGTGGCAGCTGAGAGCACCTTCTCCCTGATACCCTTAGGAATACCCAAGTGGGGTGTTGCACACTGAGGCCAAAAATGGATGTGTGCGCATGCCAGGATCACTTGCAGATGGATGGTTGAAAACATTTGCTTCACAGGACTGACGCTATAAATAGGGTGTGGATCAGCAGGAAGGCAGCAGTTTCCATGGGTGGCCTTGTCTCTATGGCAGAGATATTTCCCAGAAGCTCACGCCAGTGGGGCTGGCTCTGGATCCAATGAAGCTGCCGCGTCATCACTGTGACATGGCTCACAACTGCTGGGGTGCCAAGCCCTTTCCCTCACTGCTCAAAGACACATCTGGAATCATCTCCAGAAACTTCCGTGACAGGCTGGGGGCCCTCATCCGCTGGCGGCACACCATGCGTGTGTGTGACTGTGCCAATGTGTATATAGTGTGTATGTGTGTGTATACGTGTGTGTGTGTATGTAGGTGTGTATATGTGTATGAGTGTGCATCTGTGTATATGCGTGTCTGTGTGAGAGTGTATGACTGTAAATGAGTGTGTTTGTGTTTTTGAGTGCCTGAGTGTGTGTGTGTGACTGTGCAGGTACATCTGTGTATATGTGTGAGTGTGTGTATGTGTGTGAATGTGTCTGTGTGAGAGAATATGTGTTTATATGGGTGTCTGTGTGAGAGAGTGTGCGACTGTAAATGAGTGTGTTTGTGTGTGTGAGTGCCTGAGTGTATGTCTGCGTGTGTGTGACTGAGTGTGGAGGTACATCTGTGTATGTGTGTGAGTGTGTGTCTGTGTGAGAGAGTGTGTGACTGTGCAGAATGTGTGTATATGAGTGTGTGTGTGTGGGGGGACTATGTGAGTGTGAATACCTGAGTGTGTGGATGTGTCTAGGTCTGTGTGGGGAGAATATGGGTGTGAGAGTGTGTGTGACTGCATTACTGCATACATATGTGTGTGAGTGCATGTTGCCCAGGCTGGAGTGCAGTGGCACGATCTTGGCTCACTGCAACCTCCACCTCCCAGGATCAAGCGATCCTTGTGCCTCAGCCTCCAGAGTAGCTAGGACTACAGGGGCGCACCACCACGTCCAGCTAATTTTGTTGTATTTTTAGTAGAGACTTGGTTTCACCATGTTGGTTAGACTGGTCTCGAACTCCTGACCTCAAGTGATCTGCCCACCTCTGACTCCCCAGGTGCTTGAGTATGAGCCCCCAAGTGCTTGGCATGAGCCACCCCACCCGGCCCCAAGTGGGAGTTCTGTCCACCTCAGGGTGGGAGGCTGTGGCGCAGCTGCATCTCGCTTTCCCCCAAACTGAGGAAGAGGCTTCCTGCCTGCTCTTGGGCAGAACTGAAAACCTGGGGCTAGGAGAGTAAGGACGTGAAGGAGATTGAAGAGTGGGGATTCACCTGGTGGGTGACAAGGCACACAACGGAAGCCTGTGGTGGGAGGGGACAGCAGCAGCAGCTGCAGGAGGAGGAGGAGGACTCACCTGGCCCGTGCAGGCCTGCAGGAGGAAGCAGGGGAGTGGGAAGGAGAGGGTCAGAGCCGAAGTGATTCTTCAGCTCCAGCAGCCCATGAACTGGCAAGACGAAACAAAAGGAGAGCAACAACGCTTCTGTGGGACGAAAGGCTGGGGAAGCAGAGCGGTTGAAGGCTTAGTCTGGAAGGGGTTATGATAAAACTTTCACATGTTGGGAAGAAACCCTGGGCCTCACTTGCTGTGTTCCCCAAACATTTGTTTCCCTTCCCAAGTTGGAAATAAATGAAGGCACTGTGTGGGGTTCTCTGACATCCATCATCTCATAGTCAAGCCTCACAAATCTTAGGACCATTTTCCGAAAGGGGAGATTGAGGCTCACAGAGATGAAGTAACTTGCTGAGGGCATAGGGTAGGGTCATAAGCCCAGGTCCTGGGGATGTGCCAGGGCAATGGCAGAAAGTCCCTCCTGTGCTTTTCTTGGGTAGTAATACAGATATTCTCAATGGCAAAGGGTATCTCCCTCCTCTTGTGACACAGACACCAAGTGCTTAATTTGTCTGGAAACTGTCATAGACACTAAAATCCACTGTCTCATTTGCTCTTCATGATTTTGCAAGTTAGTTCTCATTACCCCATTATCTGGAGCACACAGAAGGGACTTCTCCAAGGACACACAGCTATGTCATGCTGGAGCCAGGATTCAAACCCAAACCCATTTGATGGCCATGCTCTGATCCACTGCGCTACCCTGCCTTCCTCATGGGAGAAAGGGCTCCTCCCACTGGCTCCCTGCCCCCCTTTTGGCTCTGCCCACGAGAGGAGGTGCATTGCACCCATGCAACAATGCTCATTGCTCATTACTCACGGCCTCCCAGGCCTCCCAGTGATTAAGCCCTTAGAACTTCCCTTTGGCCGCGGGTGACATCATTGCATAATTAAGGTGACTGTGATGCCCAACTGCGTGCACCAAACAAAGGTTCCTTGTTTTAATTTATCATCCCAGCTCTCCTTGTGCAAGACTGAGCTCCAACTGGTAATTAAGGGAGACGGTTTAACCTGGCTGAATGGGAGCAGGGCTTGGGGCAAAGTGGCAGAAGGGTGACCCAATGTCAACTCTTAATTTGATATGGTAATGAGGATACCAATAAAAGATAATAAGGAGTAGGCTTACCCCAGAAAGAGGAGAGCTCGACACTAATCTGAAGCTTTCTTTTTATGTAATTTTCTTGCCAAGTAGCTAAAAAGATTGTTTTGTCTCCTTTTATTTCTCAGCTGACCCTTTGATGGAGCTACTACTGAGCAGTCACATGCCCTGAAGTTGGTCACTTTCTACCCAGAGCATCGTGTTAATGCACATAGATTCTGCAACACAGGCTACAAAGATTCAAAGACAGCTTTGCCATTTGCTAGCTTTGTGACCTCAAGCAAGTTACTGAAATTCCTGTCCCTCAGTTACTGCATCCATAAACGGGCAGTTGCAATATTAGTACCTGCCTCATCAGAGTGTTGTGGGGATGAAAGTGAATTAATATATGTTCAGTCTCAAGGTCAGTGCTTGGTGCATAAGCACTTCGTGTCTGTTATTATTGCCTTCAAAACTCTCTTCACTATCTGTGTAAGATTTTCCAGTGTCTTGCATAGATTAAGTGTTTAATAAATATCTCTTCATGACCTTTTCTGTCTTCCCCTCTTTCCTCTCTTTGTCCTTCTCTCTCCACAAATGGGGACCTCGTTTCTACCTTCACACATAATGTGAAATATGGGGCAGACCCATTAGTTTGCAAGTGCAATGAGTTAGGAAGGGACTCACCCCTTGTGGGGTGCGGAGGCCAGGTGAACAGTAACTTGGAGTGTGGGAGCCGGATAGAGAAGGTGGTTGGGGCATGGGCTTGTATTTAAAAAGCAACCCACAGATGAGGTTTTCACTGTCTCTAGGAGCTGACCAAGCCTGGAAGGGACAGTCCCTCCAGGGCCAGCAAGACCTCAGAGGTCAAAACATCAGAATGCAAAAAATGAAAGACATGGTTTATAAAGTCTCTTGCTTTCTCCCCTTCTGAGAATTGTCATTTGCCTTAATATAACTTACATTCAGGGGACTCTCATGGAAGGCTAAATTGTTTTTTTTTTTTAATTTAATTTAATTTAATTTAATTTATTTATTTTTTTTTTGAGACGGAGTCTTGCTTTGTCGCCCAGGCTGGAGTGCAGTGGCACCATCGCTGCTCACTGCAAGCTCCGCCTCCCGGGTTCATGCCATTCTCCTGCCTCAGCCTCCGAATAGCTGGGACTACAGGTGTGCACCACCACACCCGGCTAATTTTTTGCATTTTTAGTAGAGACGGGGTTTCACCGTGTTAGCCAGGATGGTCTCGATCTCCTGACCTCATGATCCGCCCGCCTCAGCCTCCCAAAGTGCTGGGATTACAGGCGTGAGCTACCGTGCTCGGCTGGAAGGCTAAATTGTACAGCAAAGTTTGTTTTCCTTATTGAGTTGAGCTCCCTTGATCCCCCTTAGCTACCTGGCCAGGATGGGGACTCAGACCTTACCAGGGTCTGCCAGCTGGGGCCAGAGCAGTGCCCTCAGATGTCTCCTCAGAGGGGCATTCATCACCTGCATCTACTTGTCTTAGTAACGCCTCTCCTTTGGGGTGAACTGTAACCTGCCTCATCGCGACCTTTCCCTGCTTTCCAACACTTTCCCAGTTACTTCCTTATTTCCTCTCCTGAATTTCCAGACTGTTTTTTTCTATTCTTCTTCTTATTATTATTTTTATTCCAACAGTTTTTGGAGTGCAGGTGATTTTTGTTACATGGATGAGTTCTTTAGTGGTGAATTCTGATATTTTAGTGCAGCAGTCACCCGAGCAGTGTACATGGCAGGCTTATGCCATCTTTTATCCTTCACCCCCCTTTCAACCTCCCACCTGTGAGTCCCCAAAGTCCATTATATTACTCTGTGTTTTTGCATCCCCATACCTTAGCTTCCACTTATATTTGAGAACATATAATTTTCTATTTCTGAGAGACTTCACTTATAACAATGGTCTCCAGCTCCATCCAAGTTTCACAAAAATACATTATTTGTTCCTTTTTTATGGCTGAGTAGTATTCCATTATGACCACTCTGTCAATGGGCACTTAGGTTGGTTCCATATCCTTGCAATCACAAACTGTGCTTCTATAAACATACGTGCGCATATCTTTTTCATATAATGACTTCTTTTCCTTTGGGTAGATACCTAGTAGTGAGATTTCTGGATCAAATGACAGTTCTACTTTTAGTTCTTTAAGGAATCTCCACACTGTTTTCCATAATGGTTATACTAGTTTACAGTCCCACCAGCGGTGTAGAAGTGTTGCCTGATCACTGCATCCATGCCAACATCTACTGTTTTTAGACTTTTTGATTATGGTCATTCTTGCGGGAGTAGGGTGGTATTACATTGTGGTTTTGATTTGCATTTCCCTGATGATTAGTGATATTGAGCACTATTTTCATGTTTGTTGGCTGTTTGTGTATGTTCTTTTGAGAAATGTCTATTCATGTCCTTTGCCTATTTTTGATGGGATTATTTCCTTTTTTCCTTGCAGATTTGTTGGAGTTCCTTGCAGATTCTGGATACCAGTCCTTTGTCAGATGCATAGTTTACAAATGTTTTCTCCCACTCTGTGGATTTTCTGTTTACTTTGCTGATTATTTCTTTTGCTGTGCAGAAGCTTTTTAGTTTAATTAGATCCAATGTATTGTTATTATTATTATTTGAATTTGCTTTTGGGGTCTTATTCATGAATTCTCTGCCTAAGCCAATGTGCAGAAGAGTTTTCCCAATGTTATCTTCTAGAATTTTTATGGTTTCAGGTCTTAGATTTAGATGTTTGAACCACCTTTTTGATTTTTGTACAGGATGAAGGCTGGGATTTAGTTCCAAAAGATAAAGGAAGAGGAATTCCTCCCTAAATCATTCTATGAAGCCAGTATCACCCTAACACAAAACCAGGAAAGGATATAACAACAACAAAAAACTGTAGACCAATATCCGTGATGAAAACAGGTTCAAAAATCCTCAACAAAATACTATCTAACTAGGTCGGGTGCGGTGGCTCACACCTATAATCCCAACACTTTGGGAGGCCAAGGCGGGTGGATCACGAGGTCAGGAGATCGAGACCATCCTGGCTAACACAGTGAAACTCCGTCTCTACTAAAAATACAAAAAATTGACTGGGCACGGTGGCGGGCGCCTGTAGTCCCAGCTACTCGGGAGGCAGAGGCAGGAGAATGGCGTGAGCCCGGAAAGCAGAGCTTGCAGTGAGCCGAGATTGAGCCACTGCAGTCCAGCCTGGAGGACAAAGCGAGACTCCATCTCAAAAAAAAAAAGAAAAAAAAAGAAAAAAAAATACTATCTAACTGAATCCAACAGGAAGATAATATATCATGATTAAGTAGGTTTCATCCCAGGGATGCAGGGATAGTTTGACATACAGAAGTTAATAATACGTCACCTAAAGAAAATTAAAAACAAAAGCCATATAATCATCTCAATAGAAATGCAGAAAAAGCATTTGATGAAATCCAACATCCCTTTATGATAAAAACCCTCAACAAAATAGGCATAGAAGGGACTTACCTCAAAGTGATAAAAGCCATGTGTGACAAACTCACAGCCAACATCATACTGAATGGGAAAAAGTTGAAAGCATTCCCCCTGAGAACTGGAACAAGACAAATATACCCACTTTTACCACTCCTCTTCAACATAGTACTGAAAGGCCTAGCCAGGGCAATCAGGCAAGCAAAAGAGATATAGGGCATCCAGATTGGAAAAGAAGAAAACTGTTGCTATTCACTCATGATGTGATCGTATACCTAGAAAACCATAAACACTCATCCTAAAGGCTCCTAGATGTGATGAATGAATTCAGTAAAGTCTCAGGTTACAAAATCAATGTATACAAATCAGTAGCATTGCAATACCTCAACAACGAACAGTCTGAGAATCAAACCAAGAACTGAATCCCTTTAACAACAGCTGCAAAAAAATAAAATACTTAGGAATATACTTACCCAAGGAGGTGAAAGATCTTTACAAGAAAAACTACAAAACACTGCTGAAAGAAACCACAGATAACACAAACAAATGTATACACATCCTATGCTTATGGATGGGAAGAATCAATAATATGAAAATGACCATACTGGCCAAAGTAATCTACAGATTCAAATGCAATTCCCATTAAAATTCCATCATGATTTTTCACAGAACTAGAAAAAACAATCCTAAAAATAATAGGGAACCAAAAAAGAGCCTGTCTAGCCAAAACAATACTAAGCACAAAGAACAAATCTGGAGACATCATATTACCTGACTTCAAATTACACCCACAAGACTACAGTTACCAAAACAATATGGTACTGCTGTAAAAAGAGGCACTTAAACCAATGGACAAGATAGAGAACCCAGAAATACAGTCAAATATTTACAGCCAACTGATCTTTGACAAAGCACACAAAAACAGAAATTGGGGAAAGGACACTCTATTCCATAAATGGTGCTGGGAAAACCGGTAAGCCACATGTACTAGAATGGATCTAGGTCCCCATCTATACTTTTATGGACATTTTCAGTTTCTGTCATTTGATATATGTTGTGTATCTGCCTTTATTGCCTTTAAAAAACATGCGAGTACCCTGAGGACAGGGACCGAGCAACTGCACCTTACTCATTGTAGTGTTACTCCTTCCTTCTCTATATTCCTAGCATTCAGCATGATGCTTGGTGCATGAGCATTTGATGAGCATTTATCAAATAACAGGAACTTAATATTTTATGTTAGGTCTCCCAGAAGCTGACACTCAAGCAAGGATTCAGAGCAAGTTGTTTGTTTAAACAGTGATCCTAGGAAGCACTGGTAGAAGGGTAGAGAAGGAGAAGTGGAAGTTGTGGGGGTACTGTTTAGTGCGTGCTAATGACCTGTTTACCACTGATGGCAACTCGGGCTCGATTTCGCAGGTACTCTGTAGAACACAGCTCAAGTTGTCCCATCTGTGTTATTTGTCCATATGCCACTGGAGGTGGGTTGCCCCTGGGCCAGTGAACTCCATGACACATGAGCAGAACAGTGGCCAGAGCAGACCCTCCACAGGGTCCCAGATGGCTACAGCAAGAAATTGAGCCATTGACCTTGAGTGCCAGTGTGTTATGGGTGGGTACCTAGCCATCTGCTATACCTTAGTTGTAAAATCAAGTTTAAATAGCCACAGGTTCTAAAATCGAGGTACCTGCAACTATCAGCCAAGACACAGAGAAAAAACAGAGAAAACAAGAACAGATTTAAAGTCATTTACCCATTTTACTGTTATTGTCTTGAGTTTCTCGTGACATCGAGAGTAGGTGGTTGACATCCTCATGGGCCCCTGCATTTTCCCACCCTATGCCTGACTCCCACAGCTGGGAACATCTGGGCTGCATCCCAAGGTAAGCTGTCCAGAAAGCTGTGGGATGGCCAAGATGTGCCTTGGTTGAGGTGGGCTGGGGGGACGTTCCAGCTGCCGTGACTTCAACTCCCCCTGGATAGCCCTCCCCTTACTCCAAGCAGCAATATTTCTCCAGGGATGTTGCTTTCATCTTTTTCCCTTCACTCAAAGAAAGGGCACGTTTCCCCTTTGCGGAATATGTTGATGACCATTTCCTCTTGTAAACATCTGTGCCTCTAGGCTCCAGGCTAGGTCCGCCTTTCTTGTTTTGCCCCCAAGTTCTCCCACTGCACAGAGGTAGGGGCCT